>NW_028275197.1:0-55793 GCF_013281855.1 Momordica charantia | reverse complement strand
AAAAATTTGTCAAAAAAAAAAAAGGTTTCTCATTCATCCCGACGATGGATCCCAATATGTTATATGTTTATTACAATAACAACAAAAACATATTGAAATTCAAGATGGCTTAATATATACAATACGTCCAATTATTTTCATTTACCATTTCAAGAAACTGAAAGTAAATCTAAAATATGGTTAAAGATAATTTAGTGATTATGAACCTAATTTATTAGTAATAAAAATTAGAATAAATCACTCATAATAATTTAATAAAAAAAATTGTTTTTTGAACAACATATAGACTGAAAATTCTAACTTATACATTCACCATCTTTTTGTTGGAATATGTACTTTAACTACTTGAGTACGTGACAAAATAAAAGGAAATTAAAAAATTAATAGAAAAAAGAAAAAACTAATATTTGGTAATTAATAATTAATTAGTATCATCCATAATAGGAGTAAGTTGTGGTGGAATTTCCCGTGGTATAGTGGCTGAGCGGTAGTTGACACGACCCATCCTAAAATACCTACTAGTTCTAAGACAAGCCGTGCCGACCACATATTCCAACTAACTACAGAGCTATAGTCAATTTCTTTCTAAATTTCTAAAACTAATTAAGATTCTTCTCTAATATATACAACAAAGTGTACATAATACAACTATAAAAGGTGCAACTAATCTATTAGAGTTCATTATAAATGTACATACAAAATGATATGCAAATTCTGAGACGTTGAGTGACAGAAACTGGTCAGCTATCTCTTTGAAACTCAAGTGCAGCTTGGTGGAGAAAACAATGATAAATAGTGAGTTGAGAAGCTCGGTGTGGCAATTTAATAAGAAAATAGTTTCGTAAAACTTCTTTCATTAACAACTGAAATTCTCAATATTTTGAATATTATGAAACTGAAGTAAACTTTCTCATAAAAACTTCATACAATTTTTAGTAACTAAAACTCAGTAAGGTTTTTAGTAATAACTGGTAACAACACACAATTTCTAAAATCACTTTTTAAATACGTACAAAATATCTCATTCAAACATAAAGTAGGTTAAGAAAACTCAACACCACATATGTACCTATATTCTGTTATTGTTCTGGTCTACTGGCACAAAGTAATCTCACATATACCTAATTCTCTCAAATGGTCCCAAAGACCTCCCATTTCTGGTATACTATAAAAACACATTCATGTAACACACGAGTAATCACCGATGGATACAATAATATGATGGTTTGAAAACTATTCTCAATAAACGTACTGTTCTAAAATTCTTTTCTTCTTCTTTCTAAGAACTTTTCTAACTTTCTCAAATCATTTCTAAATCTCTTTCTAAAACATTTCATAGCTTCCTCAAACATTTTTCTAAATCATAAAGCATTTCTAAGTTTCTAAAAAACATTGACAAATTCTAAAAAACATTTCTAAATTCTTAGCAAACACAATTTCTCAGCAGAAATAATAAATCATAAGTAATATATATTTCTTGAAATTCTACAATAATAGATATCTAAAACATATGTAAAATGAACCACTCACAAATCAATAATAATATCCAAAACGTTTAATAAAATAACCACTCACAAATCCTACGAACGGTATTAATTTGGATTGTACGTGGCTCCAATTGCTATTCGTCATGAAATAATAACCAACCAATTTTCAATACATACTTAATCCCAATTTAAAACTACAATAACTTAAATTAAACTACACTCTTAATCAACAACCTCATTCTCCCTCTACAATACAACTATATTTATTTCTCTCTCATCATTTCTTACAAGTGGGACCCACATCCCACTTTTTTACCTTTCAAATTCCCTTTCTCACGTAATTGACTTAATCTCCCAGCAATTTTTTTCTTTCTTATTTAGTTTAACACACCAATTTCTCTCTCCTCACAACCAAGTTCGAGATGTAGATGTCCCTATTTTACAGACATGTCGATGTCGACGAATATTTGAATTAATTTTTATTAGTAAATAAAACTTTAATTGTAGTTTAATTAAGCTATAATTGATCACTTCTAACCATCATATGTAAAAATATGAGTTACTTACCTATGAAAATGTCGATGTCGATAAAAATGTCAGAATAAAATAATGAAGATTGATGAAAATAATTTGAATTAGTAAATTAAAGTTCAATGTTGTTTAATTGTGTTTTATTGATACTTAATAATTTATAACCAAATTAGTGTTTAATTACATAACTATATGAAATATTGATATATGTACACACATGTATATGATGATTAAATTGAATTATTAGAAATAGAAGTATGAGTTTGAAAATTTTGTAATTAAATTTGAAAAGAAAAATTGAAAAAAGAAATTCTATTTGTTAATAGTGAAAATTGAAATAAATGAATAAATTTAAATATTAATATAAAATTAATATTAGAATTATAATTAGAATTAAAAAAATAGCTAAAAGTGAATCCATTCCCGTCTCAATCCCACATTGGAAAGGGACGGAGGCGGAGGAGGGGAGCGCCCCTATAAGACCCCCCTCCCCCTCTTTCTTTTCTTGTACAAGCTGGTATTATGGGTTGTGTCTTCTTATACGGGCTCGATTGTTTTAGCTTTTTTTTTTTGACGATATTCTTTAAATATTGTTGAGATGTTGATATTATCGCGATATTGGTGATATTTTAATATATCGTCAATAACGGGGGCAAAATGATTTTTCCCCATGTGTCGAAAGGCTACACGACATGTTGACGTGTGGACCGATATTTAGTACACTGCCCACAACTATTCATCTTCTTCTTCCACATCACACAAAATTTTTTACTGTGCTACCCAAAACAAACCCATTTTTTCAGATATCACAGTGAAAAAACATATAATTTCATACTCTTCCTTCTACAGCAGCCTATACCCATTAATTTGCTAACATTACATTCCTTTGAAATAACTCAGACATAAATTCACAAATCCTCTGATGGCACAAGCCATTCACCATCTCAGACAAGGGTCACAATTATTCAATTTTTAAAACCCTAGAACATTCACAGCCTCAAACAAACTCGTGATTAACAATACCCACAAATTAAACTTATTAGGGATTCTATATCCTCAATATTCTTAGCTTAAATCTCCAAATTTTACTAGATTCTAGTTCCCAAATTTCAAATCGATTTCAAAGTTCTCCTCTTCCTTGTTTTAGTTTTTTTTACGATATTCTTTAAATATTGTTGAGATGTCGATATTATCGAGACATTTCGGCAATATTTTAATATATCGTTGATAAGGGGGGTAAAATGATTTTCCCCCATGTGTCGAAGGGCTACACGACATGTTGACGTGTGGACCGATGCCCACAACTATTCATCATCTTCTTCCTCAACCCATTCATCTTCTTCTTCTTCCTCACCCCACGAAAATCTTCACTGTGCTACCCAAAACAAACCCATTTTTTTTTTCAAACATCACAGCGAGAAAACATATAATTTCATACCCTCCCTTCTACAGCAGCCCATACCCCCTTAATCTGCTAACATTACATTTTTTATTCTTTGAAATAACTCAAGGCATAAATTCACAAATCCTCTATTAGCACAAGCCATTCACCATCTCAGACAAGGGTCACAATTATTCAATTTTTAAAACCCTAGAACATTCACAGCCTCAAACAAACTCGTGATTAACAATACCCACAAATTAAATTTATTAGGGATTCTATATCCTCAAGATTCTTAGCTTAAATCTCCAAATTTTACCAGATTCTAGTTCCCAAATTTCAAATCGATTTCAAAGTTCTCCTATTCCTTGTTTTAGTTTTTTTTTTACGATATTCTTTAAATATCGTTGAGATGTCGATATTATCGAGACATTTCGGCAATATTTTAATATATCGTCGATAAGGGGGGTAAAATGATTTTCCCCCATGTGTCGAAGGGTTACACGACATGTTGACGTGTGGACCGATGACCACAACTATTCATCATCTTCTTCCTCAACCCATTCATTTTCTTCTTCTTCCTCACCCCACGAAAATCTTCACTGTGCTACCCAAAACAAACCCATTTTTTTTCAGACATCACAGCGAGAAAACATATAATTTCATACCCTTCCTTCTACAGCAGCCCATACCCCCTTAATCTGCTAACATTACATTTTTTCTTCTTTGAAATAACTTAAGGCATAAATTCACAAATTCTCTATTAGCACAAGTCATTCACCATCTCAGACAAGGGTCACAATTATTCTCAATTCTTAAAACCCTAGAACATTCACAACATCAAACAAACTCGTGATTAACAAAACCCACAAATTAAACTTATTAGGAATTCTATATCTTAGAGATTCTTAGCTTAAATCTCCAAATTTTATCAGATTCTAGTTCCCAAATCTCAAATCGATTTCAAAGTTCTCCCCTTCCTTCTTTGCTCATCACCGACTTTTTCCTCTTCCCTCTTTTTCGATTTCACACACGGCCAAGGCCAAGGATCCTTTTTTTTTTCTCCTTTAGTTTCCTTCCTTTTCTTTCTTTTTATTTTATTTTTTTCTTTTCCTCACCACATGTCCACTTACACATCACACACACGCACCTCATTTTTCCAACTTTTTTTTACACAAAACTGATTTTTTTCTTTTTAGCTCAAATTACGAAAATGTTCTTACAGTAGTTGACACCTAGTGTAAACATGAGGAATAGGATTGTAATTTGCAGGACATTGGAGTTGCGGACACATGAGTTGACTTTTGGCAAAATATTCAAATGGAGGTTGTCCCACATTGGAAGAATACAAGGATGGTCTCCAAGTGCTAAAAGTTATCCCACATCGAAAAAGTACAAGGAAGAGGTGTGTTCCAACTACTATAAAAAGAGCTCATAGGCTTGAGTTTTAATCATCCCAATAGCCTGGTGTACCAACCAATTAATTTAGCAGTATTTGCTTTGAAAGAGTGTTTTTTTTAATTGGGGTCAGAGAGAAATCTGTGTGATTGTAATAATTTTCACATAGTGGATTTTTCCTTGTGGGTCGTGGTTTTTTCTCAGGTTTGGAGTTCTTCCACATTAATTCTTGTGTTTCTTTATTTGATTGCTTTCTTTAAATTTCTCAGTTATTTGGTATCAAAGCTTTAGGTTTGTAGTTTCTAGAATTTTTAGTATGCTCTATGGTTGCAGCATTGTCTGAACTTCCACATCAGAAAAGATTTCTTGAAACGAGCTACGATTTTGTGAATAATGTGGGCTGTTCACAATTTGCAGATTCTCTAGGAGTGTGAAGCAAATATGTCATTCTTTATGAGTCCAATGAAGATTGACTGGAGAAATTTGATGGAAGGATCAACTCCGGCTTGTGGCAAGTGCAAGTCAAGGATATAATGATACAATCTGGGTTACACAAGGCGTTGAAAGGAAAACCGAGTGAAGGTGCTTCTGAAAAGCTAAGCGATGATGGTGGTCCAGTGGAGTCCAGTGGTGGTTCCAACAGAGGTTCTAAGAAGTCTAGCATGAGTGATGAATATTGGGAGGAAATGGATTTGAGGGTTGCAAGCACGATACGAACAGGTTTAGCTAATAATATTCTTGCGAATGTGCATGGAATTTCGAGAACTTTGGGAAAAGCTTGAATCATTATATCAGACAAAGGGCATCTCAAATTTGCTGTACCTGAAGGAGCAGTTTCACACGCTGCGAATAGAGGAAGGTACAAAAATTTCAGATCATCTGAGTAAGCTCAATAAAATCATCTGCGATCAAAGTAACGATAGATAACGAAGATAAAGCACTCAAACTCATCGTACCATTTCCACTTTCTTATGAACACATAAAGCCGATCTTGATGTATGGGAAGGATACCTTGAAATTTGTCGAGTCTACTAATAAACTATTGTTAGAGGAAAGAAGGCTGAAAAGTGAAGGGTGTACTTCACATGAAGATTCAACATTAATAGCTAGCAATTGGAAGAAGAAGAAAGACTCCGTACAAAAGAAAGCTTGTTGCTGGGGATGCGGACAGTCTGGGCACATGAAGAAAGATTTTCCCAACAGAGTCGGTTTGTCAAAGGGCTCTGGCCGGATGCTGACAGTGTTTCTCTCATCAGAGGAGACGTGATCAGTTCCTTTGAAGAGAGAGAGAATTCGTCCTAATGATATGTCCGTTTTACCATGATAGAGGATGTGATGTTAGCGGTTCCACAAGTTTACACATGGGCAAGGTGTGTGTGGTGGAAGTTATATCAATGCTTGAAGAACTTCTAGATGAGCCAAATAAGTGGAAGTTGCACCATAAATCTCAGCAGGATTTATCGACATGTGACGAGGAAGAAAAATCTTAGAAGACAATATTCCAAGTGATCTACTTTTATGATGGCGTAGGCTATAGTTCTCTGAATGAGGATTATGATCGTCGGTGAAGACAATGAGTGCAGTAGAAATTAAACTGTGAGCTTTTCAATATCTTGCCAATGTGGAATTTGTTGGGTTTTGGAAAAATATTGGAATGGAAGTTGTCCCACATTGAAAGAATTACAATGATGGTATCCAAGTGCTAGAAGTTGTCTCACATCGGAAAAGTACAAGGAGGAGGTGTGTTCCAACTATTATAAAAGGAGCTCATAGACTTAGGTTTTAATCATCCCAGTTGAAATACTTTAAGTCTGGTATACTAGCTCTAGTTAACTGAGCGGTATTTGTTTTGAAAGAGTGTTTTGTGTAATTGGGGTCGGGGGAGAGAAATCTATGTGATTATAATAATTTTTCACATAGTACATTTTTCCTTGTGGACCGTGGTTTTTTCTCCGGTTTGGAGTTTTTCCACGTTAATTCTTGTGTTTCTTTATTTTATTGTTTTCTTTAAATTTCTTAGTTATTTTCTGTTTATTCGTGCGATAGAAGTAGGAGATATTTTCCAATCAACATGGCTCAAGCTCTCCTCAAGTAATTTATGCACTTGGGATTTACTAATTTAGAGTTTTGCTAGAGTCACTTGACAATAGATTATTTCTTTTTTGTGCCTCTAATAACTTCAATAACTTCAAGCCTTTACTATTACGTGATGGAGCGTATACATGTAGTTGAAATACCGTCATTTTTATTGTCTTCCATCGTGACTACAACCATGCTATAGAGAGATATTGATTCAATGCGGTTATCTTAAGGCGTTGAGAACGCGACCAAAGTTCCACATTGACTAAATAAGGGGAAGATCGTGGATACAAAAGTGAGTGCAACATCTTTATTGGTACGAGACCTTTTGAGTGAAACTAAAAGTAAAGCTATGAGGGTTATGCTCAATGCAGACAATATCATATCATTGTGGAGATACTTGGGGTAGCATTGTCCTTCTAAGAAAATAAGGTTTATCTAAAACGTCGGGGCGAGATTTATGACAGGATTTTAAAGATGGAAAAGTCTTATCTCCTAATGTTTACATGTAAATGTCAGGTTGAAGTTTAGAGCATATTTTTAAAGATATTTAAAAAGCGTTGGGATATTAACAAGAAAGTAGGAGCCATTAGAATAAGCCGACTCGTTGAGACGAGCCTAAGGGTAATGATGATGAAGGGATCGAATCCCACAGCAGAAGCGCGTGAACGCTTGTGATTTGATTTTGTTTTAGAAATTCAATAAAGAAAAGACATAAGCAATGCAAATAAGGAGAAGTAGAGGAACCTACTTTTGAAGACCATTCTTCACCGTAGTTCAACGACACCATCAAAAAGTCATCCCCGCTATTATTTTGGCATTGATTGGTTTGTGGGAACTTTCTTTTGAAAGTGAGGGAGTTTTCGAGAGAGCTTTTTGAGAGAGTTTGATTTTGCACCAAAATCACTAACACCATTCATCTCTACAAAATGCTAACTCTTCGTATTTTATAGAGATGAAGAAGAGTGAGGGATGCAGTAATCTTTCCAACCACCATTATCCTCCAAAGAAGTGAGTTAGTTAATTAAAATTAAATCAAATTTGGTTTAATTTAATTAAATTACTAATTAATTAATAATAATTAAATATATCATATATTTAATTAAAGTTTTAATTTTTTTAGCAAATTAAAACTTTATTTGAATCATATTTAAATGTATATCTCTTTCCTAACCTAGAGTTTTAATGTGAATCTCATTCACATTAATTTTAACCTATAATTTTAATATGAATCTAATTCATATTAACCATTATAGTTTAATTATGAATGTGATTCATAATTAACTTTACAGTAAATGTATCTATATACATTATATTAATTGTATCTTATACAATTAATGTACATTCCTCCTAAATGAGTAGAATGCCTCAAACTCTTTCACAAGTCTTGATCCTTGTTTTATTCGTTGTGAGCTAGTGGGGGACCTAATGGATCTACAGATTAGAAGCTTACGAGATTAAATTATTAAACTTATTAACTAAAGTAACCAACATTCGATAACTGTTGGTCACTCTACTAAAGACCTACATCTGCACTCTTCGCACTATAGAATCTTTTCGTGTCTACATATATTGACCATTAACGGCAAATCAATCCTTCATGAGTGTTGTAACCATAATTGGGTCAAATTTTCATTTTACCCCTATGTACATCTTGTACCTTAAGTACTGCTGATCCTCTAATGAACAACCTGGTTATGGTCCGACCAATAACTAGAAGTCATTCTAGGGCTAGTGAGAGAGTGAGACCGCCATTGTACAAGTCCCGAAGTCAGTACTAAAGGGAAAATTCATCTACTCCCCTAAAGTCGGAGAGGAGTGAATTCCATCTTGTAAAGTTATGTTCCTAACTCCCCACTCGGTCTCGTCCCCAAAATGGTAGGAATGTTGAGTCGGCAATGCGAGCCACTCTCATCCATAAAAATCAAAGGACGATCCCTAACAGACAGAAGTTCATAACTTATACAGGATTGAGATTGAGTTACCTAGTCATCCTATTGAAATATTAATCTATTAGCTAACGGTGTTACAGCTATAGATTAATTATTTCGCGGTCCGGTTTTATACAAACTCATTGTATAGGATACCTCAACTCGCATGTCTCCACACTGTAGGATCGAATGACAACACTAGATGAAGGGTGAATTGGGTTGCTTACCACTTTTTAAAAAATAAAAATAAATTCAAGGTAATGAACAATTATGCAATCAATAATATAAGATTAACAAAAAGAGGAAATATTGAACAAAATATTTAAGTAAACCTATATGCAAACTACCAAGATTCAAAGTAGATAAATACTGAATTTAATCGAGAGAAGAGAAGAGAGGGGTGACACCAAGAATTTTTGTAGTAGTTCGGAAATTCCTACTTCACTCCTTAAGACTCCTTGGGTATTTTACTATAGTGGTCCTCTTACGGGTGAAAACCAAGCCGATCGACCCTCTTTTTGTCCTAGGCTAAAGAGAAACCCAAGATCCTTTTTATTGGTTCAGGATCCAACCAATTTATTTTTCTCATAACCCAAGGTGTACCCATACGTTAATACAAAACCCAATTTGAAAATTTGAAAATAAAGAATTCAAAATACAAGTGGATTACACAAATTTTGCACCAAAGTAATGGCTAAAAAACCACACTCTAATGAATCTATCACAAAAAGATAAACAAGTTATGTGTAGGAGATAATGAAGATTTTGCAAAAGTTTAGAAGAGAATTTGAAAACAAAAGATTTTGCTTTGATAGTTGGTGTGTAGAATGGTGGAATTTGGTGGCTTTAAATAGAGTTTCGATGATGAATTTTGAAAATTGGATTTTGGCCAACAAAGGATGAATGGTGTAGATTAAGAGATGCGGTAAGGAAATGAAATGAAAACATAATTATGATGATTAAAAGAAATTGGTGGAGATTGAGAAATTATTGAGATTGAGAGTGATTGAGGAGATTGAAAGAAATTGGTGGAAATGAATTTGTTAGAGATGAAAGTGCCACATGTCATCTTCTCATTTGTTCGATTGTTGGATGCCACGTCGGCATAAGTATGTCCTCTTAATGCCACATGTCAACTTCTGAGTGGTCCACTTGTCCATGTCACCCACCACGTAGGATTTGTCCACTTGTCCATGTCACCTACAACGTAGGATTTTTCTTCTTACTTGTTTTGACCATAACTTCTTCGTTTAAATTCCGATTTGAGTGATTTGACAGGTATTGGTTTTGTCTTTTCGAGCTCTACACTATGAACACTTTGGAACACTCAAATTATTAGTTTATATTTGGTTTGTGATCATCAAAATATTTGGTTTGATTGAAGCTATAAAGATAACACACACGAACGACTTTGATCAAGTCATTTGTAACTATTACAAGTGGGCTGTATCCATAGTGTTATCAGTGTTGACACCGTATTTGGTCCGGCTTAAATTTTATTATTTTTATTCATTTATTATTAACATTAATATTAATGTTTTATATTATAGAATTTTATTTTATTTGTTTTCATTAAAAATAACATGTTTTACCTTATTATTAGTTTTGAGGTAAGATTTTAATTAAATTTAAAAATAGATTTTATTTTAAAAGAATTTGATTTATTATTAAAATAAATAAATAAGATTTGATTTTAAGTAAATAATTTTGTTTCAAATAAAAAGATTTGTTTAAATTAAAAAAAAACTTTTTTTTAATAAAACTGATTTTGATTCTGTTTTTCCGTCAAAACCCATGTTAGGTGGCTTTTGCTCCACGTTCTTCTTCCCATTTTTTCTCTAAGCATTTTTGACTCGTACATTTTTTACGGTTACTTTTTGGGTATTTAAAAGGTAAGGCCAGACAGAGGGGGATGGGAGAAAAGGAGGAGAAAACTACGTTTCCCTTTGTTAAACACCCATTTCTTCTATTTTTATTTCCTCCTTCCTTCCTTTCTCTCTCTTCAAACCTCCATTATTGACATTTCTGTTTCTTCCTTCCTTCTCTCTTCAAACCCTCATTATTTTTTTTTTACTTTTTGTTTCTTCCTTTTTCTTCCTCTCTCCACGTTTCATCTTCTTCCCCATTTCCACTCCCAATCCTCTCTCTTAACCCTACACCTCCGGCGGCCACAACGACTCCCGAACACACCGGCGCAACAGACTCCGGCGACCGGCACGGCAAATTGGCGGCGACAGCAGCGCCAACGACAAACTCGCCCAAATCTACACCTCCACGAGCAGCGGCACTCCGGCAAAGTCCTCCATTACAACCACTGTGAATGTGGGTTATGGAAAAAGAAGAAGAAGAAGCTCCAAAATAAGAAAAGGAAAACTTTGTTTTCTTAAAGGTAAAAGAAATTTACCTTTTTTTCGTTTAACCTTTTAAAATTTTTTTTTCTCTTTCTTTTGGTAATTTTGTTTTTCTTTTTCAAAAAAGGTTTTGTTTCCGTTTTTTTATACAGGTCTTTTTAAGTCTTCTTTTAAAAGATAAAAGATTTTATTTTGATTTTAAAATAATTTTATCATAAAAAATCCCACCATTGTCACTATTGATGACCATGAATTTGAAGAGTATGATGTAGGTTTTCTGTTTTCTTTAGAAAACTAATGATTTTTTATGCTTATTCGTGTATTAATGATTTATGATTAGATTCAAAGTTATGGATCTGATTTTAACATGACCCTACTGTAAAATCATTCAGGAACCTCCAGTCTTTGGCAAACGGACTATATTCACTGTCACATCAACTGGGTAAGGTTTTTGTTCAAGATTTTATATATATGAGTGATGAAAGTGTTAGACTCGAATATGTGGCTAATAAATCTTCGTTAGGTTTATTCAAGTGTTCTGCTAATGTTATTTAAAACTTGTTACTGTCATGAAGTCTGTCTCTAATCTCAAAGCAAGGCTCAATCTAGTTTCAGTCAAGTGTAGCCAATTTTATGAATTTAGTTTGAAATTTGAATATGCATGTTGTTCACTTTAGTTTACATATCTATGCATTGAGTTCTTATAGCTGATTAGACTGGAATAATTCAGGGAACAGAAACAATGGGCTCAGTGTGATGATTGTTCAAAATGGCGGAGGTTGCCTGTGGACGTTCTTCTCCCTCCAAAGTGGACTTGTTCGGATAATGTTTGGGATTTGAGCAGGTGCAATATTGTCTTGTTGTTTCTCTTTCCCATGGTCTATAGGTGTTGTATGCAAATATTATTCCCATGACATGGAAGGACGATATGTGACACTTTTAACCTTGTATTCTAAGGTGTACATGTTCTGCCCCAGAAGAGATCAGCACAAAGGAACAAGAGAATCTTCTTAGAGCAAGTAAAGGTACGGGCAGAACCTCCTTCCCATCTATACAAGCTTTGGGCTCATTATAATTAGTAGAGAACCCTAAATAATTGAGCAGGGACAATTTTGTAATGCCTACATGTCTAGATAGGTGGTGAAATATGGGATGGAATGTTGGCTGCATTTAGGTTGTCTTATCTAAATTTGGGGAAGGAAAATTAAGATTGTGAGTTAATATGTCTTAATTAGATGCTTCAGTGCATTTTGATAGTAGTTTTAGCCACATTTAGTCGTGCATGAATGTAGACATTGCATAAAAGCTAGATGAAACTTCTGTCCTGTGTGTTTTCTGTAGCAGAAGTTTGTCAAGAGTGAACGTCTCAGATGACTGACTCGATAATATAAGTTGAGATGCGAGTGGATAGCCAGATAGTTTTAAGACAGATTACCCTGTGACGTCAGACTCATTGGAAATCAGTGGAATGGTTGTGATGTCATTACTCACCATGTTGTTACTTTTGTCCTTAGATCACTGCACTTCATTAAGTTGTCATTTGAAACTAAAATGTTGTTTTGGAAATGAAATTTCTATTCGTAAATGTATTATGCAGCGTCTGATCATTTGCACTCTATATACTCCAGATTTTAAGAAACGTAAAATCATGAAGAGCCAGAAGTCTACTCAAGATCTTGAGCCTTCTGGTTTGGATGCGCTGGCCAGTGCTGCTGTGCTGGGTGATAGTATGGTTGACTTGCAGGAATTGGGTACAACAACTAGACATCCTCGACACCGACCAGGATGCACGTGCATTGTGTGTATTCAGCCGCCAAGTGGGAAGGGAAAGCATAAGTCCACATGCACATGCAATGTCTGCTTGACTGTTAAACGTCGTTTTAAAACACTCATGCTGCGGAAGAAGAAACGCCAATCTGAACGTGAAGTTGAGACTCTGCTCAAGGATGGGAATCCACAATTCGACGTGTCAGGAATGAGCGGGACAGTGAGGGATACATTGCTGCACACAGACCATTCAGAGAATGAAGGAAGTCAGAGTAGGATTAAAGACAGGGAGGCTGCAATTAGCAGTGGGCAAATTGACTTGAACTGCCACCCCGACCGAGAGGACATGCAACTGGAGGTAGCAGGATTAAGCATGATGAGCCTTGTCGAGGCTGCCAGCCAACCTTTAGACAGCTACACAAAGCAAATTGGAGTCTCCAGCGTTACAAGTGAGCAGCAGTCCAGTCAACCAAGTAGCGCAGAGAGTGAGAGACGCCTATCTGATGAAGGGTGTCATGGATCGGGACATGAGAGCACAAGCAACGGATGCAGAGAAGAGCACCATTGAGATTGAAAACATTTTTGGTTTTTTTTTCTTCACAAGTTCTCTTACTCACATGGTATATAAATAATATAACTGAAACATATACGTTGTTAGTTTATCATACAAGTTGATCATTGATGATCTTTCAGCCTCACTTCTTGCTCCTTTTTGCTAAGAGGAGTTGTATTAATATATGTATTAATATATGATGTAGCGTGTCGAGTTCCCAGTAATGTGAAGGACGTCTTTTGGATACTTCAATTGCAAAAGCTGTTTGACATAATGCATAATTTTGTAAGCTAATGTTACTGAACGAATAATTCAACATAAAAGTTGCAGCCTTCGCTATTGCCCAGACTACAGTTGACCAGTTTTATGAGTCATGCAGCTTGGTCTTCAAACATCAGGTAAACGACAGTGTAGGACAAGTGGGTTTTCTGGGTTTTTAAAATAGTCCGGCCGAGGATCTCTTTCTTTCTTGGCCAAGTGTTCTGAAAAGATTCCGAAAGCTCAGGTATTGTCTATTGACCTCTTCCATTCTTATCTTTCATTATAATCAAATGAAACCCCATTCATTCATTCATTTATTCATTATCCATCTATATCTATCGATACAATCGAGATGATTGATTGATATATTTTATGTCTCGAAGGAAATGTCGTGGCAATGAGTCCAGCAAGGCAGATACCGGCCAGGTTTTTGGCTTTATAAAGCAGTGGGTTTGGACTTGGAGCATTTAGAATGTAATCTGCGATGGATGATGGTGGGTTCAGAAAGGCAAGAATGGAGCTGGAAGCACTGTACGAAGGGGTGCCAGACGATTCAGTGAATCTCACTTTTCGACATCTCACAGATGTTAATCTTCAACCCAACTCTTCTTTTGAGAAGAAAAGAAGCAAAATCCCAAGCGATAACGAGAGGCAGAGCACCCCACTGACCAAACTACCAAGCCTGGACTTCAACAGGGCTCTGCAAGCAGCCAGCCAACAGTCCCGCCCTGATGCCAAAATCAGGCTTCACCCCAGTGCGCACCCGAAGCCGGAGGGTGTGGATTTGGTGGACGTGGGTCGTGTGCTGGAGTACAGTGACAGAGGACTCAGTTCCATGTATGAGCATCACAGAGCCACGCCGGGGAGACGCCGCCCTGGGATTCCTCACTCCAATATCTGCACCAACTGCAGCACCTACATTTATATATTCCGACATCGTTGCCTGGTGCTCAAAATCAAATCAAATCAACTCTTCATTTCAAAGCTCAAACACAAGAGCATACAACTAATGTTTAATTTGGCAGGTGTGTGGAAGAGTCTACTGTAGGCAATGCGTGAGAATAGGGATGGGAGAGATGACGGAGGGAAGAAAGTGCATGGAGTGTTTGGGAAGAAAATTCAGCCACAGGTAACCATTTTGAAAAGAAAAAAATTTAAAGGGATTGAAGAATCAGAATGCATAAATTTTGACATTATATGTACTGTACTATACAGATACATAGCGAAGGCAGGAGATGTGGGGTGCTTCGGTTGGAGGTACCCAAGCGCGGTGAAGCAGGCGGAGCTGAGGTGGGCGGAGAAAGGGCCTCGCCGGAAAGGAGAGAGACCACCGCAGCCGCCGAGAGGGTACGGCGGCATTACCAACTCTATGACCTCTGCAACTCCGTCGAGCCCATGGCCACCCACGCTGTCGCCCACCAGTGTGGATCTTTCCACCATTTACAGCTCTCGTTTCGCCGTTATGTCGTCCCCCCTTTCTTCGCCGGCTCACCGCCACCACATACCATTTTAAGCTTTCTTTCTTCTTCCTCCAATTTTTTTTCTTTCTTCATCTTCTTTTATTTCTCTCGCCCCTCGCCAATTCCATAAATTCATATACTTTTTATTTTTTATTTTCGTGTTTCTGAATTCTTCGCTTCCACTCCTCAGCTCCCGTATGATATGGCTTTATTTTGTTTAATTATATTTTTCAAAAAATAACAAATTTTCCGCGTGGAAACTAATAAAACATACATGTACAAAAATTTGTCAAAAAAAAAAGGTTTCTCATTCATCCCGACGATGGATCCCAATATGTTATATGTTTATTACAATAACAACAAAAACATATTGAAATTCAAGATGGCTTAATATATACAATACGTCCAATTATTTTCATTTACCATTCAAGAAACTGAAAGTAAATCTAAAATATGGTTAAAGATAATTTAGTGATTATGAACCTTAATTTATTAGTAATAAAAATTAGTTAATAAATCACTCATAATAATTAATAAAAAAAAATTGTTTTTTGAACAACATATAGACTGAAAATTCTAACTTATAACATTCACCATCTTTTTGTTGGAAATATGTACTTTAACTACTTGAGTACGTGACAAAATAAAAGGAAATTAAAAAATTAATAGAAAAAAGAAAAAACTAATATTTGGTAATTAATAATTAATTAGTATCATCCATAATAGGAGTAAGTTGTGGTGAGAATTTCCCGTGGTATAGTGGCTGAGCTGGTAGTTGACACGACCCATCCTAAAATACCTACTAGTTCTAAGACAAGCCGTGCCGACCACATATTCCAACTAACTACAGAGTCTATAGTCAATTTCTTTCTAAATTTCTAAAACTAATTAAGATTCTTCTCTAATATATACAACAAAGTGTACATAATACAACTATAAAAGGTGCAACTAATCTATTAGAGTTCATTATAAATGTACATACAAAATGATATGCAAATTCTGAGACGTTGAGTGACAGAAACTGGTCAGCTATCTCTTTGAAACTCAAGTGCAGCTTGGTGGAGAAAACAATGATAAATAGTGAGTTGAGAAGCTCGGTGTGTGGCAATTTAATAAGAAAATAGTTTCGTAAAACTTCTTTCATTAACAACTGAAATTCTCAATATTTTTGAATATTATGAAACTGAAGTAAACTTTCTCATAAAAACTTCATACAATTTTAGTAACTAAAACTCAGTAAGGTTTTTAGTAATAACTGGTAACAACACACAATTTCTAAAATCACTTTTTAAATACGTACAAAATATCTCATTCAAACATAAAGTAGGTTAAGAAAACTCAACACCACATATGTACCTATATTCTGTTATTGTTCTGGTCTACTGGCACAAAGTAATCTCACATATACCTAATTCTCTCAAATGGTCCCAAAGACCTCCCATTTCTGGTATACTATAAAAACACATTCATGTAACACACGAGTAATCACCTGGATACAATAATATGATGGTTTGAAAACTATTCTCAATAAACGTACTGTTCTAAATTCTTTTCTTCTTCTTTCTAAGAACTTTTCTAACTTTCTCAAATCATTTCTAAATCTCTTTCTAAAACATTTCATAGCTTCCTCAAACATTTTTCTAAATCATAAAGCATTTCTAAGTTTCTAAAAAACATTGACAAATTCTAAAAAACATTTCTAAATTCTTAGCAAACACAATTTCTCAGCAGAAATAATAAATCATAAGTAATATATATTTTCTTGAAATTCTACAATAATAGATATCTAAAACATATGTAAAATGAACCACTCACAAATCAATAATAATATCCAAAACGTTTAATAAAATAACCACTCACAAATCCTACGAACGGTATTAATTTGGATTGTACGTGGCTCCAATTGCTATTCGTCATGAAATAATAACCAACCAATTTTCAATACATACTTAATCCCAATTTAAAACTACAATAACTTAAATTAAACTACACTCTTTAATCAACAACCTCATTCTCCCTCTACAATACAACTATATTATTTCTCTCTCATCATTTCTTACAAGTGGGACCCACATCCCACTTTTTTACCTTTCAAATTCCCTTTCTCACGTAATTGACTTAATCTCCCAGCAATTTTTTTCTTTCTTATTTAGTTTAACACACCAATTTCTCTCTCCTCACAACCAAGTTCGAGATGTAGATGTCCCTATTTTACAGACATGTCGATGTCGACGAATATTTGAATTAATTTTTATTAGTAAATAAAACTTTAATTGTAGTTTAATTAAGCTATAATTGATCACTTCTAACCATCATATGTAAAAATATGAGTTACTTACCTATGAAAATGTCGATGTCGATAAAAATGTCAGAATAAAATAATGAAGATTGATGAAAATAATTTGAATTAGTAAATTAAAGTTCAATGTTGTTTAATTGTGTTTTATTGATACTTAATAATTTATAACCAAATTAGTGTTTAATTACATAACTATATGAAATATTGATATATGTACACACATGTATATGATGATTAAATTGAATTATTAGAAATAGAAGTATGAGTTTGAAAATTTTGTAATTAAATTTGAAAAGAAAAATTGAAAAAAGAAATTCTATTTGTTAATAGTGAAAATTGAAATAAATGAATAAATTTAAATATTAATATAAAATTAATATTAGAATTATAATTAGAATTAAAAAATAGCTAAAAGTGAATCCATTCCCGTCTCAATCCCACATTGGAAAGGGACGGAGGCGGAGGAGGGGAGCGCCCCTATAAGACCCCCCTCCCCCTCTTTCTTTTCTTGTACAAGCTGGTATTATGGGTTGTGTCTTCTTATACGGGCTCGATTGTTTTAGCTTTTTTTTTTTGACGATATTCTTTAAATATTGTTGAGATGTTGATATTATCGCGATATTGGTGATATTTTAATATATCGTCAATAACGGGGGCAAAATGATTTTTCCCCATGTGTCGAAAGGCTACACGACATGTTGACGTGTGGACCGATATTTAGTACACTGCCCACAACTATTCATCTTCTTCTTCCACATCACACAAAATTTTTTACTGTGCTACCCAAAACAAACCCATTTTTTCAGATATCACAGTGAAAAAACATATAATTTCATACTCTTCCTTCTACAGCAGCCTATACCCCATTAATTTGCTAACATTACATTCCTTTGAAATAACTCAGACATAAATTCACAAATCCTCTGATGGCACAAGCCATTCACCATCTCAGACAAGGGTCACAATTATTCAATTTTTAAAACCCTAGAACATTCACAGCCTCAAACAAACTCGTGATTAACAATACCCACAAATTAAACTTATTAGGGATTCTATATCCTCAATATTCTTAGCTTAAATCTCCAAATTTTACTAGATTCTAGTTCCCAAATTTCAAATCGATTTCAAAGTTCTCCTCTTCCTTGTTTTAGTTTTTTTTTACGATATTCTTTAAATATGTTGAGATGTCGATATTATCGAGACATTTCGGCAATATTTTAATATATCGTTGATAAGGGGGGTAAAATGATTTTCCCCCATGTGTCGAAGGGCTACACGACATGTTGACGTGTGGACCGATGCCCACAACTATTCATCATCTTCTTCCTCAACCCATTCATCTTCTTCTTCTTCCTCACCCCACGAAAATCTTCACTGTGCTACCCAAAACAAACCCATTTTTTTTTTCAAACATCACAGCGAGAAAACATATAATTTCATACCCTCCCTTCTACAGCAGCCCATACCCCCTTAATCTGCTAACATTACATTTTTTATTCTTTGAAATAACTCAAGGCATAAATTCACAAATCCTCTATTAGCACAAGCCATTCACCATCTCAGACAAGGGTCACAATTATTCAATTTTTAAAACCCTAGAACATTCACAGCCTCAAACAAACTCGTGATTAACAATACCCACAAATTAAATTTATTAGGGATTCTATATCCTCAAGATTCTTAGCTTAAATCTCCAAATTTTACCAGATTCTAGTTCCCAAATTTCAAATCGATTTCAAAGTTCTCCTATTCCTTGTTTTAGTTTTTTTTTACGATATTCTTTAAATATCGTTGAGATGTCGATATTATCGAGACATTTCGGCAATATTTTAATATATCGTCGATAAGGGGGGTAAAATGATTTTCCCCCATGTGTCGAAGGGTTACACGACATGTTGACGTGTGGACCGATGACCACAACTATTCATCATCTTCTTCCTCAACCCATTCATTTTCTTCTTCTTCCTCACCCCACGAAAATCTTCACTGTGCTACCCAAAACAAACCCATTTTTTTTCAGACATCACAGCGAGAAAACATATAATTTCATACCCTTCCTTCTACAGCAGCCCATACCCCCTTAATCTGCTAACATTACATTTTTTTCTTCTTTGAAATAACTTAAGGCATAAATTCACAAATTCTCTATTAGCACAAGTCATTCACCATCTCAGACAAGGGTCACAATTATTCTCAATTCTTAAAACCCTAGAACATTCACAACATCAAACAAACTCGTGATTAACAAAACCCACAAATTAAACTTATTAGGAATTCTATATCTTAGAGATTCTTAGCTTAAATCTCCAAATTTTATCAGATTCTAGTTCCCAAATCTCAAATCGATTTCAAAGTTCTCCCCTTCCTTCTTTGCTCATCACCGACTTTTTCCTCTTCCCTCTTTTTCGATTTCACACACGGCCAAGGCCAAGGATCCCTTTTTTTTTTCCTTTAGTTTCCTTCCTTTTCTTTCTTTTTATTTTATTTTTTTCTTTTCCTCACCACATGTCCACTTACACATCACACACACGCACCTCATTTTTCCAACTTTTTTTTACACAAAACTGATTTTTTTCTTTTTAGCTCAAATTACGAAAATGTTCTTACAGTAGTTGACACCTAGTGTAAACATGAGGAATAGGATTGTAATTTGCAGGACATTGGAGTTGCGGACACATGAGTTGACTTTTGGCAAAATATTCAAATGGAGGTTGTCCCACATTGGAAGAATACAAGGATGGTCTCCAAGTGCTAAAAGTTATCCCACATCGAAAAAGTACAAGGAAGAGGTGTGTTCCAACTACTATAAAAAGAGCTCATAGGCTTGAGTTTTAATCATCCCAATAGCCTGGTGTACCAACCAATTAATTTAGCAGTATTTGCTTTGAAAGAGTGTTTTTTTTAATTGGGGTCAGAGAGAAATCTGTGTGATTGTAATAATTTTCACATAGTGGATTTTTCCTTGTGGGTCGTGGTTTTTTCTCAGGTTTGGAGTTCTTCCACATTAATTCTTGTGTTTCTTTATTTGATTGCTTTCTTTAAATTTCTCAGTTATTTGGTATCAAAGCTTTAGGTTTGTAGTTTCTAGAATTTTTTAGTATGCTCTATGGTTGCAGCATTGTCTGAACTTCCACATCAGAAAAGATTTCTTGAAACGAGCTACGATTTTGTGAATAATGTGGGCTGTTCACAATTTGCAGATTCTCTAGGAGTGTGAAGCAAATATGTCATTCTTTATGAGTCCAATGAAGATTGACTGGAGAAATTTGATGGAAGGATCAACTCCGGCTTGTGGCAAGTGCAAGTCAAGGATATAATGATACAATCTGGGTTACACAAGGCGTTGAAAGGAAAACCGAGTGAAGGTGCTTCTGAAAAGCTAAGCGATGATGGTGGTCCAGTGGAGTCCAGTGGTGGTTCCAACAGAGGTTCTAAGAAGTCTAGCATGAGTGATGAATATTGGGAGGAAATGGATTTGAGGGTTGCAAGCACGATACGAACAGGTTTAGCTAATAATATTCTTGCGAATGTGCATGGAATTTCGAGAACTTTGGGAAAAGCTTGAATCATTATATCAGACAAAGGGCATCTCAAATTTGCTGTACCTGAAGGAGCAGTTTCACACGCTGCGAATAGAGGAAGGTACAAAAATTTCAGATCATCTGAGTAAGCTCAATAAAATCATCTGCGATCAAAGTAACGATAGATAACGAAGATAAAGCACTCAAACTCATCGTACCATTTCCACTTTCTTATGAACACATAAAGCCGATCTTGATGTATGGGAAGGATACCTTGAAATTTGTCGAGTCTACTAATAAACTATTGTTAGAGGAAAGAAGGCTGAAAAGTGAAGGGTGTACTTCACATGAAGATTCAACATTAATAGCTAGCAATTGGAAGAAGAAGAAAGACTCCGTACAAAAGAAAGCTTGTTGCTGGGGATGCGGACAGTCTGGGCACATGAAGAAAGATTTTCCCCAACAGAGTCGGTTTGTCAAAGGGCTCTGGCCGGATGCTGACAGTGTTTCTCTCATCAGAGGAGACGTGATCAGTTCCTTACGAAAAATTAATCACATCGGAGCGTTCCGCGGTCGAATCCATTTTGAATTTGATAAATGCATTGCTTGTGAAGTATGTGTTCGTGTATGTCCTATAGATCTCCCCGTTGTTGATTGGAAATTGGAAACGGATATTCGAAAGAAACGATTGCTTAATTACAGTATTGATTTCGGGATCTGTATATTTTGTGGTAACTGCGTTGAATATTGTCCAACAAATTGTTTATCAATGACTGAAGAATATGAACTTTCTACTTATGATCGTCACGAATTGAATTATAATCAAATTTCTTTGGGTCGTTTACCAATGTCAGTAGTTGATGATTATACAATTAGAACAATTTTGAATTCGCCTCAAATTTAAGTCTAAAATAAGTAAATCCCTTGATTAAAGATTTAAGAGTAATTGTAAATTACTAATGTTCCGTTTTGATCTAAAGAAATGAGGTTTCTTTCGTTTTGTTTGGTCACTACCTACAAATCCAAACTAGTGATTCATGAGAATTTCAGCTTAATTTAGATTGAAACTATATATTTCGAAATATATAGTTTCGAACTACTCTACTCTACTCTTTCAGATCAAGACTAATATTAATCCAATAACTGTACCTACATTAATTCACACCCCTTAAGATTAAATTAGGAATTGATTATCCATTTTTTTCCTGGTCAGATCAATAAGGTCATGAAAAACATTTCTATTTATTTATCTCTTTTTTTACTACATATAATGGATTTGCTGGACCGATACATGATTTTCTTGTAGTCTTGTTGGGATCAGGTCTTATATTAGGAAGTATGGGAGTACTATTACTTAACAACTCCATTTATTCTGCTTTTTCGTTGGGACTGGTTCTTGTTTCTATATCTTTATTCTATATTCTAGCAAACGCCCAGTTTGTAGCTGCTGCGCAACTACTTATTTACGTGGGAGCTATAAATGTTTTAATCATATTTGCTGTGATGTTCATGAAGGGTTCAGAATATTCCAAAGATTTTAATCTTTGGACCGTTGGGAGTGGATTTACTTTTCTGGTTTGTACAAGTATTTTTGTTTCACTAATGACTACTATTGTAGATACGTCATGGTATGGGATTATTTGGACTACAAGATCAAACCAAATTCTAGAGCAAGATTTAATAAGTAATAGTCAACAAATTGGAATTTATTTATCAACATATTTTTTTCTTCCATTTGAACTCATTTCGATCATTCTTTTAGCTGCTTTGATCGGCGCAATTGCCGTAGCTCGCCAGTAATAAATCTTTATAAATAGCATAAATTAAACTTTGTTCTATGTTATCACACACATTCCCTTTCATTTATATTTGAAGATTGTTTCTGTCTAAAATAAAAATTCTTTTATTCGATCGATTACCAATATATTCCCTTGTTCTGTACTTTTTTTTTTTGTCAATTGAATTGAATCTATTAAATTTTTGTTCATATTGAAATGAATCGGAATTGATAAGGAGTTGGTCAATCATGCTCGAACATGTACTTGTTATAAGTGCCTATTTATTTTCTATCGGTATCTATGGATTGATCACGAGCCGAAATATGGTTAGAGCCCTTATGTGTCTTGAGCTTATACTGAATGCAGTTAATATGAATTTCGTAACATTTTCTGATTTTTTTGATAGTCGCCAATTAAAAGGGAATATTTTCTCAATTTTTGTTATAGCTATTGCAGCCGCTGAAGCAGCTATTGGCCCAGCTATTGTTTCGTCAATTTATCGTAACAGAAAATCAACTCGTATCAATCAATCGAATTTGTTGAATAAGTAGTATTTATTTATCAGATAAATTATCATATTCATCAAGTCAAATTATCTGTATGATACGTAATCCATGATCATGTTTGCGAAACCGTAAAAAATCAAAGTATCTTGGCCCTATCGCATGAGTTAATCTGAAAGTAGATTGATTATAAAAATTCTGAAAAATTATTGACTCATCTGGTATCTAAATATATAATTTATTTACAAATTTACTAGATCAAGTCTTAAAAAACATTTATAGATCCAATGTCACATTCAGTAAAGATTTATGATACATGTATAGGGTGTACTCAATGTGTTCGAGCTTGCCCCACAGATGTATTAGAAATGATACCTTGGGGCGGATGTAAAGCTAAGCAAATAGCTTCGGCTCCAAGAACAGAAGACTGTGTTGGTTGTAAGAGATGTGAATCCGCCTGTCCGACGGATTTCTTGAGTGTTCGCGTTTATTTATGGCATGAAACAACTCGAAGCATGGGTCTAGCTTATTGATACGTTCTATAAAAGCCCCCTTGAATACATTTGATTTCTTTTTTTTACCGACAAAAACTCGTGCTCGAAAATAAATATACATATATATTTTTTTTATTTCATTTTCGAACATGGGTTTTTTTAGTCCAAGTGTATCTTGTTTTTACTACGAATTATTTTCCTTGGTTAACGATAGTTGTAGTTTTTCCAATATTTGCGGGTTTATTACTTTTCTTTTTCCCTCATAGAGGAAATAAAGTAATGAGATGGTATACTATATGTATCTGTCTTAGCTCCATGGAACAATATACTACTGCTGAAACATGGAAGAATTGAAATCTTAGATCAAAACATTATGTATGGATGGTATGAACTGCCTAAACAAGAATTCTTGAACAGCGAACAACCAGAGTTATTACTCACTACATCAAAAAATTTCCATTAATGAAAGATGTAAATCCATTGGAAAATCAAAAATACGCATGCCGGATGAAATGGTTGTTGCTATCTGTTACAATAACGAATCATTGGTTTAACTGAATAACTAAATAAAATAGATAGACCTTTCTCTTCGTCTTAGGTCGACGGATCTTCTCCATTGAAAGATCCCCTATATGGATAATACACATTCCAGTTCACCGAGCCTAATTCTAATTGTTTTGTTCCGAAGCAAACCACGGGGCGGTTCGTCCTATTCAGATATTCACGACCAAGAAACACTGGATTCTCTTTCGGGTAGGCCCTGAAAGGAGAAGGAAGGCTGGAATGCCAACAGGCGTCTATTATTGAATTCACCCGACCCGATAGTACCCCATTTTTGGAACGTCCAGTGCCCAAAGTCACTGAATGGGTAAGTCGCCAATCCCTAAAACGGACTATGTAATGTACTTTATCTGCTGGGTTACGGGTGGGCATTTTACCAGAGGTTTCTATTGTATCAATCTACCCTTGAATGAATACATCCAGATTTTGAAAGAATGTTTATTGAGAAAGGGAAGTGAGGAAGTTCCTATCCTATCTCACAAAATAAGGAAGAGATGTCAATACGACGGGGTAGATATATGATTCTACAGAGTAGATGACCATTTTGACTGGGTTATCCTTGTCCAAAAATAGTTTTTAGATATTATCTTTGAACATTGGCAATAGAAAACCAATATCCATCAACTTAGGTTTCCATGGTCACGAAGAATAAGAGAAAGGATAGAGGATTACAAAAAAAACGAGAATGACAGATACAAAACGGTGAGGGGCACTTTGTATTTATTTACTGCCTATATTATGTAAAGAAGATTCATTTATTGAGGAATATGTCCAGCGGTGAGGGAGCTCTTCATTTCCGGGGTCGTTAGGAATATGTTAAACTTTGTATTTATTTGAAACATTTGCACAGGGTACCTGAATAACTTTAAATTAGATTTACCCAATATATACACAACATATAGTTTTAAAAGAAAGATTGGGGCTGTGTAAACCAGTTTTTCTAAAAATTATGACATATCTAAACAATATTAAAACAACGACATTTTAAACCTTAAGTCTTAGATTTCAACTACATCTCCAACAAAATCCAAAAAAAAAAATGTTAGGAATTATAAAAAAACAATGTTTTATCATAAAAACAACCTCTATTAGATATAATTTTGATGTGCATGCTCAATGTTGTCTTCTACAAAATTTAGCACACCACAAAAAATATATTCAAGAAATCCAAGCTCGCATATGTCCCAGAAACTCCATCAACAAGACATGCACTAATGGTGAACATATATCCGATGACGAAAACGCACAATCTTTCTGCACAATGGTACCAATAGATTTGTTCTTCAGAGGATGAGAACAAGAAAAAGTTGTCTTCCACAATGAAAGACGATTGTTCACTTTCTAGAGGAAAAACGATTTTCATGATATGGTATGATTATAAAACCTCCACGTTTAGTCTCCCAATATACCAATTGTAACTACCTCCTCCATTTTCAAACCCCAAAATACATGAATATTTTAATACTAAATTACGTTATCAGATAACTTAAATGAAATCATTATTAAGTTCATAGTTCATCTTTCACGCTGTGTATTCTTTTTTATTTTAATTTAGAATTTCAAAGAATCAAATCAAAATAATCTCCAAATTAATTTTTTAAATATCGATTCTCTATATTTGGTCTCCTTAAACTATTATCTACTTTTTTTTAGGTATAAGTTGCTTAAAATTTTCCTAAAATCAAGCTAATGTATTTCCTTTTTGTTTGAGGGTATATCTATCTCAAATAAAATTTAGAATCATACGATAATTTTTTGCCATTTCGTTTCAAGGCCATATCTGTCATAAATAAAATTAGGAATTGGATCGTAACAGTAAATTAGCCACTAGCACAATATTTGATACTTTTGGTCATTTTTAAAAACGTATTATTTTTTATAATCGTCATTCTAGTTAGCCCTTTTTATTAAATATGTTTGAAATTTGACTAATTGGTATTTAAAATTGTTTTGTTCCGATAATAGTCAATTAAGACACATATCTCCAACAAAAAAAGTTCTGAATTGAATCTTTACTCTATATGTTGTTCTGATAAAGAAATTTGAGGAAATAGGCATTTGTATAGCTTTTAAGTTTTTCAATCGCCCTTTTCAAAACACAAGTTTTCTAGTCATTTGCTGATATCACCTACTTTGTTAAATGACCTTCCATGCCCCTCCTTACTTGCGTAATACGAATAGTCGGAAATTTCAATTTTCCCACCCCCGTTCCATCTTTCTCGCTCTCACACTGTAGCATTCGCTCGCTCAAAACAACTTGTCTTCACTTATTGCAATTGAAATTAGATTTTAAGATTTCTCGTTTTCCTTCGTCTTCCAACTGCGACTCTTTAAGGTAACTCTGACCTTGTCTTCAACCGCTGAGACAAAGCGATTTCGGTTTGCGATAGTCACTCGTAGTGGACTACAATTGAGGAAATTTTCATCGACAAATTTTGGTTAGTGAATGTTATCTCTCGATTGTTTAAGTTTTTCGTTTTAATTTCCACTCTTTTAGCTATTGTTTGTATGTTCTGTACAACCCCGATGTTGGCCGTCTGAATCTTTAATGATTTTTGTGGATTTTATACACATCTAGGTCTTCCGGAGAAGGGTAAAATACATAATCGGTAGTAGAGTAATGAAACAATGACGGAGGAGAAAATCATTTATTGAAAATCAGTGTTATTGAAGGGGGGCTGATGTTGAAATAGCAAGAGCGAAAAACGAGATCGAGAAAGATCGTGAGGTAGAAAAATCGAGAGCAAAAAAAATCGAGAACAAGAAAATCAAGATCGAGAGAAATTCCAGTGGTTTACGATTAGCATGAGCGTGAAATAGATATTGGAGCAAGATATCCTTTCTGTTTGTTGACAGCTTCATTTATTCACTTTGACAAACTTTTCAATAGCCTTTCTTCAAATTATTTCCATACAACTTTGAATAATTTCTATGTGAAACATTTAAATGATTTGTTGTCACCCTGATCGAAGAGGTTTTTTTTTCTCTGCTCTTTCTTGTATATTTATTTCAATTTTTACTTATGGATTTTGTAAGTTGAGATTTTGGAGAAAATGATATGGTTTGTTGTTGAACCCGAAGGAATTTGGATTTGATTGAGGAGATTTTGCTCTTCTTTTTTTCCATGTCATTCCTACAATTTACTATGATGTTGAATAAAGTCTAGATGAAGGTGGGTGATATTGGAAGTCATTATATGGGTACCACATATGACATAAAAAGTGTTTCCAATATTAATGACCAAAGCATCAGGTATGAAAAGTTGAAGATTTTTCCCTAAGTAGTTTATTTGAAAGACTCCATATGCAGTTTATCTCATTGACAATGTATATTTCCTCCCATTTTCTTTTTAGCCTTTGAAGGACTCCATTTTGATAAGTAATTTGTTGGACTAAAATCTTATGACTTGTTATCTGCTCCTCTTGGTTCCAATTTTATATTGATCTTAGTTAATTGGTCAAGAAATTCTTTTAAGTTTTGATTCAAGCACTTCCAAAGGTAGTAATGTGATTTTTTATAACTTTTTATTCTATCGACTATCAAAACATAGGGAAACAGATTGCCATGACATTTGATTATTTGCTTAAAAGTTTTTGGCTACATATGAACATTATTGGCTCCTCGTCCTTTACAACAAAGCTTGCTCAATTTGCGCATAAACTTAGTGCTTAAGATGAGGTTCTTTTGCAAGTTTTCCATGACTTAAGATTGATGAATTTACCAACCATGTTCATTACTAGATTTTATTTTGAACTGAGAAGATTGAATATCTAACTTATGCATTGTATTATCATACAAGGTATACAAGGTGTATAGGAGGTGGTATATAACAACACATTACCTACTTTAATCACCAAGTTTGGCTGCTTAATTTCTACTTTAATTACCAAGTTTGGCTGCTTAATTTATGCTTTAATTACAAAGTTTTGGCCGCTGAATTTCTGCTTTAGTTACCAAGTGTTGCTGCTAAGTTTCTGCTTTAATTACCAAGTTTGGCTGCTGAATTTCTACTTTAATTCCCCCTGTCATCATAACTTCCACCCTTAGGATACCTTGTTCAACTAATTATTAGAAGTATTGATGCATAATTTGTACTTGACCTTGAAAGTTGAGTCAATTCCCTTTGATTGGATCTTTTTAATTTTCATCTATCAGATTTTGCTGATTTTGGATGTAGCAAGTAGAAAGTTGAAACTCACATTCACAGGCATAGGACATCCAAAGTAAGATTCAAATTCATGTCCTCCCTTAGGCACAATAAACAGTTTGCTTAGTTTTACTCTACCTAAAGTATTATTTTCTCACTCTCCTCCTTTCTTTTGAATATGCTGAGCATAGTAATTCCTTATCAATAAATTTTTTTACTCATGTAGTGTAGTTTTCTTAGATCACTTCTCTGCTCAGGTAAATAACATCAGTTGCTCTTCTTATTGCTTGATCCTCCCTCATTTATGCATTCAGGCTCAGATGAGTTTGTTACGATGTTCGGATGATTACAAATTTTTCTAGAAATGAAAAATAGGCTTGAGATTATTAGAACTGTATTTCTTACCATTATAGTATTTAAGTATTTGCGCAGGATCCACAAGTAGTGATTGGCTCCCATGACACAACCATTAAGTTTTGGAACCTCACATATGTTAATTTGATACATTTAATTCTTAAACCATTAAGTTTTGCTTTCATTTTTATACTTAATTTATGCGTTTTGCAGGAAAGACAATGACAACTGAAACATGCCGTAAGAAATTTGTTCAAGTGGGTAGATTCTTCAGAGGAAGATGATGATCAGGGTTTTGTTTTTTCTTCTCACGTAGTAAAGTGCATGGTGCTAGATTTGGTCAGTTTAGGAGGAGTAATAGTTTCCCAGGAAGATGGTCATCTAATGATCCATCACCACTTGTCCATCACATCCTTCTAAGTCCAAATGCAGTACAAAGTACAAAGTGTGGGTTATATGTCATTTAGAGTTGAACAATGAACTTGAAATCTCACTTAGATTTATGTACTTTATTTAGTTTCATATGTTTTTACTTGGTAGGACTCTAAGCTTATACTTGATATATGTATTAGAATCTTTTAAGAGTTATATGAATTTCTTTTGAGATTATATATCTACTTAATTTGACGTGTACTTGAAATTTGATGATTATATATTATATGTACAATTTCAAATTTTGTAGGCATGATTATGAAATTAGATTCCTGTATGCTTAACTATGAAGAGTATTTCAGGTTGTGCTTCACAATGCTATAAGAATATGTGATACTACTTTAAAAATGCTATAATGTAAACTAAAAATTAAATTGAAAAAAAAAACTATGAAAACTTTCTATAGAATTTTTTCAAAGTTAAGAAAAATTTGTCATCACATTTTATGACTGCTATTAAAGCTTAATGATAGCATAATCATGCAAGTTTTAATAGCATTTAACATAACTATAAAAAATGCTATAAAAAACTAGTCACTTTCCATAACATCGACTACCACGGCATATGGAAAAATGCTATGCAATCTTTATAATAACATTTATAAGATGCTATGTACAATGCTATAGGATGTCTACCATAGCATTCAATTTAAGATATATAAGGTCTTTCATAGCATTTTATGAAAAGTTTATTATATCGTTTTTTACAACGCTATGGAAACATTTGATAACATAAAAATTATGCAATGAAAAGCAAACTTTCTATAGCATTTGGCATAACATCAAAAAAAACACTATGAAAAATCTTGGACTTTCCATAACATCGCCTACTACCGCGTCTAAAAAATGCTATGAAAAGTCTATGATAGCATTTTTCGACGATCGTATGTAATATTTGTTGTAGTAATGAGATTCTTAATTGGTGGCAACGTGTTGACATTCTCAAAGGATCAATTCTTGCTTATAACGGGATTTTGGCGGCTACCGGGTAAGGTGGTCCAGAAAAAGATTCAAAAGAATAGGTTGCGGAGGAAGTACTTTAACGACGAAGCCTCCATACTACTCGACGAATTTGTGGAGGTTTACAAGTAGACTGATTTCGAGGACGATGACGATGTCGTTAAAGTGACATTAATGTTGTACACGGAGCTCGTGATGATAGGAAAGAGCAAAAGCAAGTCCAAAGTTGACATCGACTTGTACAACAAAGTGGATGACTTGGATTACTTCAACCACTTGGACTGAGGTTCTGGTGTTTGGAGTAGGACAGTTAACGGGCTCAAGCGTGCGATGAATGGCAAAGTTGCGCTATACAATAATAAAGTAAGGACGAACAAAAAATATCAAGTGAAGTATAGCCTAGCGGGATTTCCTTTTACGTTTCAGGTAATTAATACGTATGCATACTAGTTTGTGTTTGTTGGTTAAAAATTTTTGAGGTGTGAGACTGAACTTGAATTTTCTATTCAGGTGCGAATATATGAGGTTGTCTCATCTCTCAACACTCCTGGTGTCAATCATTTGAGTGAGACCGCGATTCCCCGAATATTTCGGTATTCGTGCAGTAGCAGTAGAGTCATTGGTACAAAAGATCTGGGGGAAGAGGTCCTTAATTCAGTGGTGGTAAGCGATCTAGAATATATTTATTGTTGTGTAGTATATTGGTGTTTACACTTCTATTCTTGTAATGTACGTACAGTTGGTCATATTTTATCCACTCGTGGAGACGGAGCCGGAGAGAGACTACCAAAGATGTCCATTGGACGAAAGAGAGGTGGTCGACTTAGGTGCGCCTGGGGGTTCTAGCCTTCTGACAGTGACAGTGACGATGGACAAAATTCTTCCCCTATCACTGAGAATGTTGTAGCTGAAGATTATCTCCTGATCGACGATGTGTAGTTGTTGGAACGGACTGTACAGGTGGAGCTTCTGGAGTCTTTGGACATTTTACATACAGAGGCCATGTCTGGAGCTCGACTACAGACACCAGTCGAAGTACGAAGTACATCTACTCGTTCGAATGTGGGGTAAAGAACGCAGCAAGCACCCCGATTGACGTCATGCGATGCTTACCCTGCAGAACGAGACTACACCCGTGGATCGAACAATAGATTTGAGGCTATGGAGCGAAGGCTGGATCTTTTAGCTTCGGACATGGCAGAGGTCAAGACGGACATGGCAGAGGTAAAGTCAACGATTGTGCTAGGTAGCTTTTCTATGACTTAGTATACTATATGTCTTCATTCCGTCCAAGTGTTAATACGTTCTTGCTACTATTGTAGATTGATAGATGCGAGGTCAACATTGGTGTCTCTCCATTGGATAGTCCACCTATCATGTCCATTGGTATCCGATGTTATCCCTGAGCATGATGAGGATGTTGATGACCATCAACGTGGAGGTGCTGATACTGGAGAGGATGATGTTGTAGTTGATGTAGGATAGTCGATGCATGGAGGGGCGACCGATGACGTAGAGAGGACTCTACACCCATCCAATCCCAAAGATCTTATACTAGCCAACCCTACACATATTGTGATGTGGTGGAGTTGGACGTTGCAATAGGGACACCCAAACCGGATGCCCATTCCATCAATTCCAGTAGTAAGAAGACTTTAGGGGAGCTAGACATCACATCGAGAATCCCTGCTACTGATCGGTGGACTTCCAAATGGCACTTCCAACAGTACATGATCCACCCGCAGAGACAACGTCCAAGTTGACAGCCCATCCTTTTGCCTCAAGCACCATTTCTGGTCCGTCTGACACGATCCATACGCCACATCAATCCGATCATATTGACTTGGCCCCTACACCAGTAGATACGACCCCCACTACTCAACCTATTCCCACCCCTACACCAACAACTGAAAAACCCCTAACCCTTACACCAGCATATACGACCCCCACCCCTCAACCTATTCCCACCCGTACACCAACTGAGAAAACCCTTACCCCTCAACCGAGTGATCCCGTGGATTCTACAAACCTTGAGTTAGAGAAGGTTCCTGAACCGTTGGCCATTATGCGACAACCAACTAAGGAGAAGAAAACCTTCCATGGCAAGAAAACTGACCACGATCAGATTTAGAGCACCACAAGAAGCCCCACTTGGTGTCAGTGGATCCGATGTACCCGAGCCCACCAAGCCGAAGAAAACCAAACAAAAAACGACTGAGAATCAGTTGGCCACGAAAACCGAGGTATGGTCCTCTACACATTTTTCTAAACTTAACCAATTATGTACGTTAAAAAAAATGGTTCCTGTGTTTTGTAGATTCCATATGTCGGCAAACCAAGAAAGACGCAGCATAAACAGATGGAAACGAAAACCCTTCAGTCAGGAGGATACGGATCGGCAGAAGAAAGAAACAGAAGGCTGATGTGGAGCCGGTACCTGCCAGCCAGGTTAGGCCATTTCGTCCCAAATACAACCCATTGCATAACTTTTTGGACGCCAAGTTTAGCGAGATGATGCATTGGGTACGGGACCCTAAGAATGACAACTTCATTAACATCCTCAATCCTAAGAAGCAGGTTGAAGACCCTGTAAGTGATACAAAACATCACATAACTTTAGACCCCATTACTGCACTGCGTTTCACTAAAAATAGCTGTTGTAATTGTGATTGCAGGAAGCTATTGCCATAACATATTTCATCATGAGGAAGCTCGATAGTCGGCCGCACCGTGCGTTCAGAAGTTTTCTGTCATGGACCCACTACAAATGGTAAGATAGGTAGTTCATAAAGGTACGATATTTATGTTTCGACCAATCTAATCGTGTGTAACATTGCTGTTATGCAGAAAGTCCTTGACGCCGCAGGTGGTTCCTATGCACGGATCAAGGGTAAGGTCGTCTAGGACACGATCGAAACTTGGAGAGAATATAAGGACTGCCTGGAGTTCGATGTTATGTACAGCCCGCTTCACATTAAGGATCACTGGGTCCTGGTCGCGATGGATATGAACCAGTGCAAGATTTTTGTGTACGACTCATTGTCGGGGCACATTCCCATATCGAAGTTGATGACGGACTTGCGGCCGTTGAGTCATACCATCTCATCGTTTTTGTACGCATGTGAATTGTTGTATGGGAACGATTGCAAACTGAAGAGGACTCTGTGGCGTGTATACTGTCCTACGAGAGACACAAGGTAGAAAGGTGGTATAGATTGTGGTATTTTTACATGTAAATTTATAGAATATCTTGTAACTGGTAATACTTTAGAAACTCTTGTACAGTATGAAGTGTCGCATATTAGGATGCAGTATGCGACACAACTTTGGCACGATGAATTGTACTTTGAATGAACATACCATATTTTTATTCATTGCGTCGTATAATATTTCTAAGTAGTTTAGTTGTGTGATTTGTTCGTAATAGTATGCTTTCAGCAGACATCTCGTTTTTTCATTTTCGGATCAGTATTGCTCTATATGATGTATACAGTCCTTTTTTTGGCTCTCGATCTCACTCTAACTCGATCTCGATCTAAGTCGATCTCACTTTAAGTCGATCTCAATCTAACTCGACCTTACCATACCTCGCTCTCGATATGTCCCCTCTCGACGCGCGATATCTCGATATCGTTGTTAGAACGCTGATCAAGATCATGTAATCCATCTCTTTACACGTTTCACGATATCGCTAGATCTTGCTTGATCTCGCTCTCGCTGACAATTTTGCTTTTCACACACATCGTCAAATGCATTTAATACAGTGCGGCTGATTGAACTGCATGACAGATTGTAATGATAACTTGTCATTCACCATTACACTCCCATTTATTTCAGTATAATCATGGTGATCAATGCAATATCAAAACACATTGTAATTGGACGTGAAGCTCAACCCAGAGGTTGCACCCCCTACATTCCTCTCATTACTGCTTCTTCTTCTCCTTACTCGATTGGTGAAGTATCAAAACGACATTCATTGCACTGCTTCTTCCTTTATCACACTGTAAGCACTCTCTCACAACCATTCATGCGTATTCCCGCATTAAATTAACTACACTTTCTATTGATGAACACATCATATTTTCCAACACATTTGTCACGTTTAGCTATCCCACCATCACTAAACTATTTCGTTGTTCGCTGCATCGACAAGACATGCAAATGGAGGGTTGCAGCCCACTCCATCGATAAATCTTCAATATTTTGTATATCAAAGTATGTAGATGAACACACCTGCACCAATTGACACCCTGAACCACGACCACAAACAGGCAATCAGATGGGTCATAGCGAATCTTATTAAGTATAGAGTTGCTGGAACGGTCGTATTTACAAGATAAAACATATTAAGGAGGATGTCCGTGTAAGAGTTCGGGGTGAACATAAGTTTTGACAAAGCCTGTCGAGCATGAGAGTTGGCATATGCTATTGATAGGGGCTGACCAAAGGACTTGTACATGTAAATCCATGCATACGTGAAGCGCTAAAATAGAGAATCCAGGTACTATTTTCTGCATCGAGACTGAAGGTTCGCTTAACTTCAAATACATGTTCATGGCCTTGGGTGCCTGCATTAGAGGATTTCAATCAATCACAAGGCGTGTTGTAATTATGGTTTATGGCACACATTTGAATGAGAAGTTCAAAGGAGTGCTGCTAATAGGTGTCACCATGGATGAAAATAGCATTCGCGATTGTAGACAACGAAAGCGATGCATCGTGGAAGTGGTTTATGAAGAACTTGAAGGACACGATCGGAGCCCCACCAGATCTTGTATTCATGTCTGATCGACATGTCAGTATCACAAATGCAACAAGTGAGATATTCCTGGACGCATTCCATGCTATATGCACATACCACCTTAGGAACAACATAAAGGCTCGATTTAAGCATTATGCATTTTATAAATTGTATCAGGACGCCGTATGCGTATCGAAAGTCACAATTCACGTACTATTGGAACCAGATACTATCAGTTGGATCTAGTTCACTTGTCGAATGCTTACAAGAAATTGGGATAGAACGGGGGCTCGGTGCTACCAAGTTGGTAGAAGGTATGAAAACATGACGACGAACAGCGCTGAGTCAGTGATGACCCTCCTTCGAGAGGCTAGAGAGTTACTAGTCACTAAGATTGTCGAGTTCATCCACGACTGACTCCAAAGATGGTTCCACAAAAGAAGAACTCACTGGTCCAGCTGAAACACCTCTCATTCAGACTATGCAGAGCAATGACTTGCACTACAATTTGAGAAGTCTCGTCGCTACACAGTTAAACCAGTCGATTGGTGCATGTTTCATGTTGAGGACGTCGGCTTGGACGAGACAGTTGATTTGAATGCCCGTACATGTACATGCATGGAGTTCCAGTACATGATGTTGGCTTTCTTGAGTTTCAATCATACCATATGTTTTGATGATAACAAACTTAATCTATTGATGATTTTTGTGTTTCAAAGTGTCTATAGCGTAGAGCATAACAAGACAAATCCAACGCAATTTGAATGGCTCAAATCAGAGTTTAAATGAAGAAGTTATGATCGAAACAAGTCGAACGGAAAATACCCGAGAAGATAACGTGGACAAATATTATGGCGAGCTGTATTGTTGAAAAAAAAAAGAAACAAAAAGAAAAAGAAAAAAAAAAAAGAGAAAGAAGATTGAAAAAAAAGGTAAAAAGTTACCGTTTGAAAAAAAAACATAGTTACCGTTACATATATATATGTATATTATATTATTATTATTATTATATTTATATTATAATATAATGTAATTATTACTTTTTAAAATTCAATCTCCACCTTTCATCTTCAATCATTAAGATCAAATGACCCAAATTGCTTTTAGTTTCAAATCAATTTTACTCACTTTCCTCTCCTATTTAACCCCTCTTCTCTCCCATTTTATATATACCAATTTTCTTATTTTTAAATCCTCTATAATCCATTGTTGTTCTCTCGAAGCTCTCAATTCTACTTCTATTTTTATTCTTGTGAGAGATTCCTTTTTTGAGGATTGATTGATGTTTGTGAGCTTAAATTTGTAAATCTATTCTATTTGAGAGTTTTAGTATGTGAAAAATTCTTATTTCCACACTTATTTGAGTTTCGTTCTTCAGCCCGGTAAAAGGAACGGAGTGTAGGTTTTAATCTTTGTCCCAAGAAAAAGATTGAGTTTAGTTCTAGATCCCGTAAAAAGAGCGGTTTGTTAGTTGGTCTTGATCCCGCAAAAGGATCGGGTTTTCGATCTTGAACCCGTAAAAGGATCGTGTTTAGTGGAAAATCTCGAGAGGTGCTCGGGGAGTGGAGTAGGCCGAGGGTTTGCCGAACCACTATAAATCTCTTGCGTGACGTTTTCTCTATCCCTTACTTTTTATTTATTGCAATTTATCTTTTAAGTATATTTTCTTTTATTGCAAATATATATTGGGCTTATTTTGAATATTTGTTTCATGATATTTTGAGTTGCTTTAAATATTGCATAAATTATTTTTGTTTTAAAAAAAATTTTACTTGGTTATTTGATTTATGCTTAAATTCGAAAAATCTTAGTAAATTAATCTTCAACACTATTCACCCCCCCTCTAGTGTTGTCATACCGATCCAACACATGAGCATTCCATCTTCGTACGCATTTAGTAGCAGCGAGACACAAGAATATAAATTGTCACACGTTGATCGATTCATGCTACAGTGTGGACTCCCTAATTTCTGTCTATGCAGAACCAATCTTACTGGTAGGCCACGTGTTGGAATGGAAAAGGTCGGATGATTACCAGCCTCTTCCCGTCCAACCACCAGGACTCGTTAAACGAGCAGGAGCGACGTAGAGAATACAACGAATCATCTCAATCGGTGAGTGTCGTCGTGTCAACAAGTGTTCTCGATGCGGTACATCGAGTCACAATAGACAGACATGTACTAACCCAATTACGACGGTACAGACATCAGCATGCAGAGATGAGGGGAGAGTGTAAGTCAATCAGATAGTGCAGTGTTTATGTGAGAACACCCAATTCTGTAGTAATATATTTGTATTTGATTCAGTATCTGGAATTTGTCTCGCTTTCTCGCTCTCGCTCTCTTCCCTATCATTTTTCTCGCTGTATATTTATCGCAATGATAAATTATCATTCTCGCTCTTGCTTCTCGTTTTTTCTAGATGTCTGTATCCATAAACAATTAAGTGTGGTTAATTAATGCACCATTTCAAATCCCCCAAGCTTTCTTCCACCTTTCTAATGCCTAATTACTTCCTACACGTTCTCCCAATATAATTAATTGTGACTCTTTATCTTCACATCCACATACCATCATGAACCAACCAACCCCCTATATATAGATACCACCAAGTACACAACAACGACATCCACTTCCAATTGTTTGCTTCTTTAGAATATCAAACATTTCTTTCAGAAGCAAACATGTCAACCTCCTACGAGTCAGACAGTTCCTCTTTCGACGGAGCAACTAGTCCTATTTCAAACTATCTCTCCTCCTTCGCGAGAACAATGGTGAAGGTCAAAGTAACGCTACTGTTCAACAAGCACGGGAAGAAAACGATCAACTAAGGAGAGGAGCTACTTCGGACGCAGCATGAACTGAACAACATGAAGTACAGGTTAGCCGAGTTGAAGCATCACGAGACTTACTAGAAAGACTATTGAAGGAGGAGAAAGAGGAACGACTTCGTTTGGAAGACATGGTGGCTCTATTACTTGTCCGTCTACGTCGATCCGTAATAATAATGTTTAAAATCTCATATAGTAAGTAGCATATGATTGTTGTTTTGTTTAAGCTACTAAAAAAATTATTGTAATGGGATGAGTGGATCTCCCCTTCCTTTTGTTTGCTACAAACTACTTAATTAATTAAAAATTTCTCTTTTAATTTATTTATCATTATTGCTTACTATTTCTCAATATCCTACGGTGTTCTTCTCGTTCACGCTCATTCTCGTTCACGATTATTTTCGTTATACTTAAAATTTCTCCCTTTTTATCATCATCGTCGCTTACTTATATTACTATTTCTTCTTCAATTATCCACTTATCGTATGGTGCTGTTTATCGTTCACGATGATTCTCGTTCACGCTTATTCACGATCTCTTTCGTTATCTGTTTTGCATTCTCGCTGCAACATTTAAAGAACACCAACCAACCATGGAAAGAATTAAATTTCATGTATGCTCTTGATCAAGCTCATGTACGATCTCGATCTCGCTCATGTATGATCTCGCTCTCGCTGATGTACGCTCTCCATCTCGATCATCCTTTAAGTAGCTATCCATCTTCCTTTAACGCGTTAACGATCTCCTTCTTGCCTTCTCGCCCTGTCCGTCAGCTTCTCCCTACACGTCTAATAATCAACAATCCAGTAAACAAACCACTTATATCAGAAGAAGCCCAACGAAACATTTGAAAACAAAGATCTTATGAAGATAGTATTGTTCTCGAAAAGATCCCAACAAAACACGCGGCTGTGAAAATACCCAAAACATGGGATGAACGTGTCGTGGATAAATGCTGGAGTTCAAGCATCGAGAGTCGCTTGTAGATGAGAGAAGCAAGCGGAGAGAGAGAGAAAACAAACAACCAAAATAATGAGAGAGAGCGAGAGAAATGAAGTGTTTTCAAATAAGGAAGGGAAAACTAAAAACTAAAGGTAGTAGAGTAAGGAGGGACATGAAAGGTCATTTGGCAAGGTAGGTGATGTCAGCAAATGACTAAAAAACTTGTGTTTGAAAAGGACGATTAAAAACTTAAAAAGGTTATATAGAACGCCTATTTCCTCAAATTTCCTTTTTATTTTATTTGAGGTTAATAATTATAAAAGCACGATATCATTTGTTCCTCCAAATTTTATACTCAAGTAAAGGATCCAACCATCTAACTTAGAAATAGTATAAATATATCTACTTAAGATTAGGCTTCGACCGGATTCCTTAGTGAAAAAAATTTAATATTAATTTTTTTTAACGAGAGGGGTGGATCAAACTCACAACTTTTTGGTTAGAGATATATGTCAATTACGGCTGAGCTATGTTCAGTTGGGTATATTAACATTAATTCTTAATTATTATTCAAACTTTTTTGAAGAATATAAAACTAATGTTTTACCATCTTTCGATTGTTAATACGATATATAAGGACCGCTACTACAAATAGTACTACACCCTTGATCGTGAAATATCGATTGCTTGTTGAACCCTGTGAATTGCGTGAAAGTAGGATACTCCAAATCGGGAGTCTAAGAGTTTTATAAAACGTTCTTGATGGAAAAAAATGTGAATGAAAGATCCCACTGAATTGAATTGGGTCCATGAATCTAAGAAATAGTGAGAATTCTTGATCTCTCTCAATTCGAAAATCCAGGATTTGAATTGATGTCCTTTCATTGCGTCCTCCTAAATTGCATTGATTTATCCTAAAGATTTCATTTCAATTGGAATTTGGTTATTCACCATGTACGAGGATCCCCACTAAGCATCCATGGCTGAATGGTTAAAGCGTCCCAATTCATAATTGGCGAATTCGTTGGACCCAAATCCTAAAACGATAAAGAATTAAAACGAGAATTACTGGAAATGTGGTAATAATACAATAAAGTCGTGGGCTCTGCTTCTGGTCCAAATCGTCTGTTTACATTTTGAATATTATATTATTATTATCGTCTCAATTTTCATTTGGTGGGCTTCCGCTCCGTCTCCATCTACAATACGTTCTATTCTACACGAAGTGAAGGCGAGTAGCGACAGCGAGCGAGCGACTAATTGATTAATTAATTAATTAAGTAAATTCTATGGTTTGTTATTATGAATCGATTCACAACGTTTTTGTGCTACTTCTCTTCTTCGTTCCATTTCTCCATTCTCCTTCTTATAACTGTTAACCTTCTTCCTTCGCCATTAAAGCCACGCACACTGCTCCAATCAATCTTCTCTGCATCATTATATGTTACAGATACTCTTCTAGCGCATACACGTACGATTCTCTCTCCCTCCATTTGTCTCTCTGCGGTATGCTCGTTTCTTTTTCCTGACTTTTCTTTCCAGCTAGCAGATCTGCGCTTTACACCTCCAATTTTTATGCAGATCTTATTCACTGTTGTTTGATTACTCTTTCTTCTCGTTTTTTGTGTTTCCTTCTGCTCATTTTCATATTCTGCTTCTCTATGCCTTCGTGTTTTCAATTCATGTTCATGGTAATAGAATGAATACGCTCGAATTTGTTGATGCTTGATCAATTTCTGTGTCTTCAGCTACCACCCCATCTTCCTTCGTATATCCATAGTTATGTGCCTACTTGGTTTTATTGACGGTGGTGACTGGAATTGCAGAATCCAGATCGAGGCAGGACTCAACACCGAGCACCCTGAAAATGAGTGACAGCCAGAAGTTCCAGCTCGGGACTATTGGGGCATTGAGTTTGTCGGTGGTTTCATCTGTCTCGATTGTCATTTGCAACAAGGCACTTATTAGCACGCTCGTTTCACGTTCGGTGAGTTGCTAAATATATGTTCACTTTAGGCTCCAAAACCTTGATTCCACGCCCTCTCGTTTGCATCTATTGTGACTTAGATTCCCTGAGCATTATTGACGTATCTTATTCTCTCCCAACTAAGGTACCAACATTTAACTTTCGTAAGAATTGGTTTCTGGATCTACAAGGATTATAGCCTCCGGTATCTTACACCAAATTTTCGTTGATCACTAGATTTTCTCGAGAGCTTGGATTGGTTAGACTTAGGTGTATTCTTAGTCGAACACTTCTTTTTTCTTTTTAAGAAGAAACTATTTCATCAATGCAATGAAATTAAGATTACAAAAAGGGAGATGAATTTATCTGTGCTCTCAATTTTGCCACATAAATGAATTGTTACTCATTAACAAAGTCATTCCATGTAAATTTATGTATTATTACGTTTTGTGTTTAGAAAACAAATGATTTGAAAAGATTAAATGCATCCTTATCTAACTTTAAGCTTTTCAGGTCTAGTAGTGTGTGTGTATATATTTTGATGAGAAGGTCTGTAATAATTTAACAGGAGATCTTGATGTTAAATCATTATAATATTATTACTCTCAATGATGGACTTTATGAATCAAAATTAATATATGAGACTACATCTGAGGAGTGTTAATAAGTGAGTCATGAAGATTAAACTTGGTAATAGAAGATATTTAGTGCGGTTTCTTTTGGCAACAGATAGACTAGCCGGACCAGCACATGAGCTACTCCCATTTGTCTGATTATAACATTATGATTATCAAAATTCGTAACCAAATGATTTGGCATTCAAATTATCAACTTATCATATGCCTCCAGCAAAACAGTAACCTGCTGAAACTAGATCAGTGCGTAGTTTGTTAATTATATTATGACAAGAGTGACTGTTTCACCTTTCCGGCTATTTATTTGGGCCAAACTATGAGCAGAAGCTAACTGCTGATGCTTCGCTCTGTCTTTTTTATGTGAACTGCTACATTGATGGAATTGGTTGATGCACAGCCACTACATTGACAAGTTGGCATCTACTTGTTAACATTTTGTTCCCTTCATGTGGCACTATTGATGAAACTGTTTGAAAACAAGCCTTTTGATGCGAGAGCTGTTATGGGATTTGGAAATACTAAATGGAATCTCAATTGGGCTTCTAAATCTCAGCTTGGGCTTTAACTCTGTTGGCTTCTACCAGGGTAAAATGTTTTTGGTGAACAGAGTGTGTTGTCCTTCACATGATTTTAGAATTCATTCTTTACTTCTAAGATGCAATGTCAAGCCTGAAATCTTTAACCATTTGAGCAATTATAGCGCCCTTTGAGCATGTTCTATTTGTACAACTTTAGTGATTTTATTTTCTCATGAATTGTTTTTACTTATGGAACCAAGTATTGATTTATTTTTATGTTTTGAGTCTTTGAATAAAGAGTCTATATTGATTGCTATACCAGATGACAAAACTGGCAATCATCCCCTGTACTGTACTTTTGGAGACCCTTTTCTTCAGGAAAAAGTTCAGGTGAGTTTAATAACTGTTGAATCTTTCATGTACAAAACTACCTTTTTCCATTTTCAAGAGGCCTTTGCTTCCGTTCAGTTTTATTCCTATAATTTTGTATAACAGTCTATACTTGATTATTTTTAGTGTTTAAGAAATTAAATCTTGGTAATTTGTCTGCGTCAGGCTCTTTTCCAACACATATCTAGTTACTTTTTTAGATGAAATTGGTACTTAGTTCGTCATGATTTTATTGGGATTTTGCATGAACCCGTATTGCTTAATCTCAAGCCCATTGCAATAGTGTTATTTATAATGCCATAGATATAAATGTCTAAATTCAGCAGATGCATAATTCCCAACTTAAAAGTAACTCTTTATATCACTTCAAATATATAAATATTCCATGGTAACTTGCATTGTTTTCCTCTGGTTGAAGGTTACTTTAATCACTAAGACTAACTTAAATATTATAAACTCTGATTAAGCTCATTAACTACCAAACGGTCCACTTCTCAGGCTAAATTGGCCATCAGTTTTATTTATACTACAAAAGTGTGGGTTAGGCCTGCAGCACCAGCACCAATCTATGTTTTACAAACCTTACCTGGTTGTCTTTAGTGACTCGTTGTTTATGATTCTTCTAGGAGCCCTCTCTTAGATTCTTTGCAGTTTATTAAAATTCAATGTTTTGGATGTCTTCTCTTGTGTTATAGATTGTGTATTTTTAATGTTTTTGGATTTCCTCTTGTGGTATAGATAGTGTAGATAGATATCTTTGTATACGCCATCAACTTCTATTTTATCTATTTTTTTCTGTATATGAAAGGTCTTGTTTCTTACGAAATAACAAGGAACAGTAATAGCATGGAATCCAGAAACTGGTACTTTTACATGATTGTGCGTCTTTCTATGCCATTTGTAGTCATTTTGATAGTATGCGTAACACTTACATATGCATAGTTTTGTCCATGGATTTTCTGGTTATTGCAACCATTGTCATTGTGAGTTTTCTTCAGTTAGAAATAATAGACCAAAACATTTTCTAGTTGCGGACCAGAAAGAAGTCACAAAGTGGATCCTACTGAACACTTTCTAAATCTTGGGAGTTGGCTCGATGAACTGAACTATCTTTACGCTGGGGGTTATCTTTAAGTACTTTTTTTGGAGGAGTAAAGGATTCAACTCCCTTTGAAAAAAAAAAAAAGATTCAACTCCTTTAAAGAGGAAGCTAAAGTGCTTAGTCCTTTTTTATAATTGTAAAGCTCAGTACGCATTGTATTGACAATCCTTTTTGTACTGGCTTGGAGTCTCTCTCTTTCCCCTTCATCGTTATTTCAAATTACTAATGGAATTATGGAATAGTTTTCTAACAAAAGAGAAAAGTAAAAAAAAAAAAAAAAAAATCCAAGCTTAACATATGAATGACGTCGTTTGGTTTTTCAGCATATTCATACTTTCATCCATTATATTATTTAATGAAATCTTGTTCTTGAAAAACTTGACGTGTCGATTCAGATTTCAGGTTGGGCTTTGGAATTACCCAATCCTTGATCTTTGATTTCTGTTTTAATTTTTTTCCCTGTGGAGCATCATCTAATTCTTATGCTGTAGTGGTTCTGAAAATGGGATTGAGTTTCTTGGAGAAGTTTTTTGGATCAAGAAGTTCCTTGGCAGTGAATTTGAGAATAGCTTAAGTGGTTAAGACATATATTATTGACTAAAAAGACAGAGGTTTGAATCCAGACCCCACATGTTGTTGAACTAAAAAAAGAGTTTGATTCTTAAGTTCCTAAAAAAAGAGTTGATTCTTATAGTGAACATAGAAGATGGGTTTTTTTGTTTTGTTTTTCTTTGGCGAACTTAGAAGGCAGAATTACTGTAGGTAGAAATTTATTCAATCCTATTGATAATTGGGAAGCTCTAAAACCACACCACCAACTTTTAGCTTTGTTCAAACTTTGTGACATCAAGAGGATGATACATGATACCCTTTATATTTCTCCACCCTTCTGGAACCATTTTTCAGATATAAATTAGATTACTATTTTGGAGATCCGTGTGCAGTTATTTCTTTGAACATCTTGCAACATTTCTGAAAAGTTACATAGACATCACATACCATACAGTTGTCCTAATAAGGACAGTAAATCTGTAACGTTATTTGGAAACGATTAAAGAACCTTTATTTTCCAAAGACCTCTGGTAACTTCAATATACCTAAGAGTTAAGACAGTACTACTGTTATTTTATTCCTCCACGTGATTGAATTAAGCTCTAGTAGGACAAGTTAAGGTTCCCACGCAATGGGGGCTTCAAAAATACCACCCTCTTGATTGCGCTCGGGCTCCTGTCTCAGGGCAGCCCTACGCTCCATATGGTTACTAGAATATTCATTCTCCCCTATTAAAATAATAATTATCGAGATAAAAAAAGCTAGCTATTAGCCAAAGGTTACCGGCAACTCTTTCCGACTAAAAAACGTTGCCCTTTAACCTCTTTAATGGATTCTTCATTGACTGAGTAAAGAAAGAGTAGAAAGAGAGGAAGAAGAGTAGAGAAAAGGGTGGCAGAAAAACAAATGTGGAGAAGAAGAGGAGTATGAGATTCACATTAATGTTACTTGTTAAGTTCACTTTTAAGAAGCTAATACATTGATCTGAATCAGTCTCAAGGAATGTGACTTAAAAGCATCTAAACATGTAGCAAAATCAAGGAGAGAAGTACCATAAGGAAAGCCCAGTTGACTGTAAATAGATACCACTTAAAATGGATATAAAATGTTGTTTCATAGTCAGTGGTGGTGAAGAAGAGAGAGAGAGACTGATGGATGCTAGAATTTTAAGTTGTTCACTTTTAAGGAATCACCTGTTGAACGATTTGTCTGAACCTCCCAACTCGTCATCTATTTTCTTAACAGTTGCACAGATTTGAAACAAGGACTGGGATACACCATATGTAGATACCCACTACAGATGTAGTTTAATAGTGAATAGCTTGATTCTACAAAATTTGGATAACCTTCTCAATTGTTGGTCAATATGAGCCCTTAAATGATGATTTATTTTTCAATCATATCTATCAGTTGGTCATTTAGGTTGAGCGTATTGGTTTGTTGTCCTGTATAAATATTCTTCTGGCAGCATACTGATATCTATACTATTGCAGTAAAAGCATCCAGTTTTCCCTCATGATCCTTCTCCTGGGTGTTGGAATTGCAACAGTGACAGATCTACAATTAAATGCTCTCGGTTCTTTCTTGTCTTGCTGCAGTTCTTACTACGTGTGTTGCACAGATTGTATCCTAAGCTAAGTTACTTTTACACTCGGTGTTTAGTTTTGCATGCCTTTTGTCTGGCTATCATTTGGGGCTAATGCAAGTCTCGTGGGAAGCACTAATTTAATTTGCTCGAGTATATATTTGCAGATTGGAAAATGTTTTCCATGACGCCACCAGACGTACTATCTCTTTAATCACTTGTTTATTTGAAAGCATATCAATTGCTACTTGCTAGCACTGATTTCAACAGCCCTTTGATACGTAATGACTATCTTTAGCAAAGCTTCATATATTCTCGTCACCACTTCTTCATTTTCAATGGTTTATAACTGTTTTCATGTTTGAATATCGTGAATATGAAGATTAAGTTTTAGTGGTTTAATTTGATGAGTGTGTGAGCGTCTACGTGCACTCTCTTTCATAATTTTCTGCACTTTTCCCCCTTATGTTCAAGACCTTGACCAGTTAATTGTAGATGACAAATACCATTCAGAAAAAGTTCAAAGTTTCTTCGACACAACTTCTATACCAGTCTTGTCCCTATCAGGCATAACTCTGTTCATCGCTGGCCCATTTCTGGATTGGTGTCTGACTGATCTAAATGTTTTTGCTTTCAAATACACTCCCCAAGTGTGGTGAGGTTAAAGAATTAAGCTTCCTTTCCTTTTCCACCTCCCTGACTATATTATTTCTGACATGATTGTTTTTGTGCTTCTTTGTACAGTTCTTCATTGTACTTTCCTGCCTTATTTCTGTCTCAGTCAACTTCAGTATTTTTAGTTATTGGAAAGACTTCGGCAGTAACATATCAGGTCCTAGGACATCTAAAGACATGCTTAGTTTTGGCGTTGGCTATGTCCTGCTTCACGATCCATTTAGCTGGCGGAACATTTTGGAATCCTGGTTGCCATAGTTGGAATGGTTCTCTATTCTTACTATTGCACCCTCGAGAGTCAACAGAACAGAAATCTAATGAAGTTTCACAGCACAACTATCCCAGGTACGACAAGTAGTAGTGTTGAAATGTTATCTCTTGTTCTACCGCCATGGAAGTGTGACAAAAACTAATGTCATTTTTAGGTGAAGGAAAGTGAATCTGATCCCTAATAAGTGTTGAAAATGGGAGCGGCAATATTAGGCGATGGTGTGGGGCCCAAGGCTCGGCGTGGAGTTCAAACAAGGACCTGCATGCATAGGGCCGTCGCCGTCTTTGCTGACGAATTTTGTTGTTAGCCCAAATCGGTGGGTCAAGTTATGCTGCCCCCCCAGCAATGAAGAGATTGCTGGCAAGAGCCTTCTCATGCTGATTGCTGTGTATCAAGAGTGCGACACCTATGGAAGTATAAAATTAGAGAGGTAGAGGGAAACTCTTTCTCCTTTAGCAGTTATGAGTATTGTTAAAGTAATATGATTCTGTCAGATTATTGACGCATATAAAAAAAAAAAATCAAAAAATTGAGGACCAGAGAACATAGACCGTTTTACAACATCCTGAAAACAATATTCATAAATTGCAAATTTTGGTGATTTATAGCTATCCTGGTTTGGCTGTCAGTTGTAAACTCCCGGCTGGACATCCTTAATCGCGTATGCGCCCACCGAATTACGTAGTTCGGAATTGTATTCGACTGTTTGTTGCTTCTTTTGACGTCTCTATAATTAGTGGGTGACAAAAATTTAATAGAGCCAAATTATCCGAGACTGCACTCTCATTACCCAGTTATGAAAATTTTACGGGTACCGTTGATTACATATTAACGCAAATTAGCTCAAATACCTTTTTTTCAATCAAAATAATGTCTTGAGATTGAATATATAATTTTCAATAAATATGAACTGCGAGATTCCTATCTTTAGAATAAAGTTCATCGTATAGGATGATCTGCCGCATCTTTTAGAAGTATACAAAACCAAATTGAAATTCATATTACAGTCTTAAAGATTAAAATTTTAAATTATTAATAGACGAAGATATTTTCTAGAGAAAAGCTAAAGCAACAAAATTGTAATGAAAGTAATCTTACCTCCTCAATTTTACTGACGTTCAAAATTATTTTTAAAGAAAGTCTATACACATACCGCCACGGCCTCATAACCATCACGTATTTAGAATTTTCATTTTCAAGTTTTATGGTTTTTACTATAAGGATTGGAACACTATCACCTGTTTCAAAGTTGCACAAACTAAAAGTTTATATTTATGTTACAGCATAGCTTGACAACTAAAGTATGTTATTTTCTCCTGTTTGTTTCTTTCTCCACGGGTTAAGATGTTCAATCTATCCTCTTCACATTTGTTGTTTCAAGAAAACAATAGGTTATAAATACAAAAAAAAATAAAAAAAAAATAAAAAAGAAGGGGAAAAGGGCCCTTGGTGAATTGTAGCGAATAGCGACTACTTGAAGCCGCCTGCCTGTGCTTTCTTTCTTTTGTGAGTCGATACTGTGGTCTGTCATCTGTGACTGAGAGAGGGGATTATCGGCAATGGCTCTTCGATTTCTGAGCAGGAAAAACCTAAAGCCAACCATTTCTGGAGCGTTTGGTTCTGGACATTTTCGCGTTTGCAGACCGTTTCCTTGCCTGGCCTCCCTTATGACTATGGCGCTCTTGAGCCCGTCATCAACGCTGAAATTATGCAGCTTCATCATCAGAAGCATCATCAAGCCTATATCACCAACTACAACAGGCTCTTGAGCTGCTTCACGACGCCATTAACAAAGGCGACACCACTTCCGTTGTCAAATTGCAGAGTGCCATCAAATTCAATGGCGGAGGTCTTTCTTTTTGCTCTCTGTTCTTTTGATTTTCAAACTACGATGCCTATTTGATTCCTCATTTGTGTAATACTTGAAATCAGATCTATTCGCCTCAATTAGGGAATCGCACGATACTTATTGGGTAAATCGAGATTATATGCCATTTCTCAGTTATTAACCGAGCCTTTTATTTTTAAGGTCACATTAATCATTCGATTTTCTGGAAACATTCGCCCCCATTCATGTAAGTCCCAATCCTTGTGTGTCTGATTCGGTTTCTAGGTTAATTTCTTAACTCCTTGATGTTTCAATTTAACTATTCGAATATATTCTGTTATATATTTGCAGGAAGGGGGTGGTGAGCCTCCAAAGGGATCTCTAGGATGGGCGATCGATACTCAGTTCGGTTCTCTTGAAGCCTTGATTCAGAGAGTCAACGCAGAAGGTGCTGCTTTACAGGGCTCTGGATGGGTGGTATGTTTTCTCCCTTGTCTTATTTGCTTTCGTTTTTGTCTACCAAATATAAACAGACGTTTAACTGAAGAATTTTTGAGTTATTTCTAGTGGCTTGCTCTGGATAAAGAACTGAAGAAGCTATCAATTGAAACCACGGCCAATCAGGTATATCTCTAGGTTTATTTGTTTAGAAGCTATATCCATGCTGCTGAAGCAGTTTTTTTCCTATTTCTGTTTTTGGTGATGCCTTGTGTTGATTCCTTGGTGATTGCCAAACAATTCGCCTTACTTTTTCATTTATGGAGTATGGTTAGTTTTTTAATCACTTGTTAGTAGAATTTGAACCCATTGTGGGTTATATTGAAAGTCATGTGGCTGATGCATCTTTTTGCAGGATCCTCTTGTGACCAAAGGATCTGCTTTAGTTCCTCTGCTTGGGGATAGATGTCTGGGAGCATGCGTATTATCTGCAGGTAATTGTTTTATGTCTACCTTGATAAGATCATTGTACTTTTTGGAAGATTCCCCTCATTTAGCTTACTGAAAGCTTGTTTACAACTTACTTGGTGGTGGGTTTACTTGGTAATAATGCATCAAGTGGGTGGGAATCTGGTGATAAAGGAACTTGTGTAGGAAACCGTCTTTGATTTTGTCCTTGTTGTGGTGAAATGCTATAATGTAATATATGTTAATAAGTCATCATCACATTTGGCCTGCAGCTATTAGCTAACTATCTTTTGCTACTTGTTTGATGTTTTGAACTTTCCATGGTGCAGTACAAAAATGTCAGACCAGACATATGAAGAAACATATGGAAGGTTATAAATTGGAAATATGCTGGTGAGGTGTTCGCAAAAGAAGCTCCTCTAGTTGAGAGTCGTTAAGAGTCTCTTGGGTCCATTTGTCTAATCTTGTGGAAGCTGTGTTCTGGTGAATATTGACTAATGAGCATCAGTGTATGCATGGACCTCAAAGCCTTGTAATGAGATGAAATGTATCTTTTGTTCAAAGTACTTTCTTTGGCCAGAACAATGAATGCATAAAGCCAGATGGTTTTTTTTCCCAAGTATTTGCCTCTTTTCAGTGCAGCTCTCTTTATATTGATTTACCACCAGGGGTATGAAACATATACGCAGGTCTGTGGGGTTGATGTTGAAAATATATGTTGCTGACCATAATTCCACTGATACATGATTGTAGAGGACTTGAATGTACATTCGTCTTCTATGGGAGAGGGGAGACAGCTTCATGTTATTCACCCTCACCATAGCTTGCGTTGTTGTGAATAATGATAATTAACAAGACTAGAGACTAGGGTGTATCTCATAGTTCCCTGATTGGGCAGGTTCCATGGGAGCAAAAGATGTGGTTATTGTTTTAACATGTATGGGAGTTGAATTCAAACATGCTCATGTTCGTTCGAAAGAGAGACAAAAAAAGGAACTATTGACGATATGCATGGACTTTATACACAATGTTGAAGTGATGAACCATCTTTGTTTTAGACTGTGTGGGTGAAACGCGGAAGATAAGTATGAAAGTGAAACTATATTTGGTCATCTCTCATCAATTGGAGGATAAGGGAGGGAAGCATGCGACGCGCGCAATGCTGCGGGTGAGTTTGGTCACCATATACGTTATTATGGGCAGGTTAAGCTTATTAGCGTTGTAATGTAATGTGTGTTAGCTGTTGACATTGAGAACCTGAGAGTCGGAGATAATTAACCACACCACAGTAACCGAGGTTTATGTCAAATTGATGATAATTACATAAAAGGAGAAAGAAGAAGAAAGACGAGTCACCGCTGGCTGCTGCTGCTCGCGAAGAAAGCACCGCCACCGCAGCAGGTTCCCGTAAAACGACGTACGCAAAGCCAAATACTTCTTTTTCATTCTCTCTTCCGGTTCCAGTTTCCCACCATCAATCAAGAGTCAAGAAGAGTCAAGACAGTGAGGTTGTACGTTCGATTTCTCATTTCCTTCCGCTTTCGCTGCGTCGCATCGCGGTCCGGTTGCTGCCAATTCAAATTGTGTCGCTGAAACTGAAACGTATTCGCCCACTGATACAAACAACATTGGGAACCACCCGACTCTGTCATTTTCTTTTCTGTGGGAGGAAGAGTAACTTTTCATCAGTTTCCGTCCTGGGTAATTCAACTCTTTCTTCTTCTCCTTCTCCCTCTCTTGATTCTTTTCTCTCTTACGCATCATCGGTTGACGCCCCTATCCTGGATTCCCATCACCAGCATGCAATTCTCGTAAACCACATGTCCCTTGTCTCTAAATTTCTCGTTCCTTTTCTTTCCACGTGACAATCGCGCTGCTTCGTCTCCCAGCGTTCCATAATCGGCCTGGATAATGCCTTTTCGTTGCCCTCTTTAATATTATACACCATTCTCTTTCTGCTACATTTGATTACATGAGTGATCTCCAAGTCTGTTCGCCACGGCCCCATGGCATCTTGTTGGGCGACGATTACTCCTGCCCCACTTGTCAACTCTGCCATTTCCTACGTTAAATTCTGATCCCTCTTTAATTACTTCAGAAAATTGGGCGACGGCCGAAAATACCGCCGGTGATATCCTCCGTAGAATTCGGCCCACTTTGGTGGCTGAGCAGAAGAGACAGGAGGTTGTTGACTATGTACAACGATTGATCAGAACTCGTGTAGGATGTGAGGTAACTTTTCAAGTGATTGGGTTTACAGATTCATATTGCATACATCACTATAACTTGTCTTGTGTGATACCGGTTTCTGTTTATCTTTGTACTTGAACTGCTTAAACACATCACACGTTAAATACATTAAAAGCATATTTCTTTTCCGTTCACTAAAGATAAGTATCGCTAAGCTGATTGCTTTTGATGGGTTTCCGTTCAATATGATTTCATTTGGCTTCATTAACAGGTATTTCCATATGGTTCCGTGCCACTCAAAACGTATCTTCCTGATGGAGATATAGATTTGACTGCCATCTGCTGTTCAAATATTGAGAGTGCCGTGGTTTCTGATGTTTATGCTGTTCTTAAGGAACAAGAAATAAGTGGAACTTCTCGGTATGAAGTGAAGGATGTACACTGCATTGATGCTGAGGTTTCACCCTTCCCTCTAAATGAGAAAAATTAAAGAAGAAAGAAAGAGAGAGAGGAAAAATAAAAAGAGAAAAAAAATCGTTTGAATTAATATTTCACATGGATATACACGCCTTTATAATTGCAATTTGGTTGAGGGTTTACTATAGTTCTCTAATGAATGTCTAATGTGATTAGTTATGTAAGGTAAGCCGGTGGTTCTATAGTTTATTCCTAAATCTACTCATCATTCAAAAACCGTGGTAGCTTGTATCAATGGGTGGTCAGGAGTCTTGACTCAAGATTTTCGTTGGTTAAACATTTTTATTTCATAATTCCATCTAGAAATGTAGTATTGTATCATTATTGGTTCAAGCACTGAATAATCAGTTCAATATGTAGTTGTATTTTTAACTCTTATTTAAACTTATGATCTTTCTATTAAAAATTTGTTAAAAAAATTTCTATTGTTAGTTTGACTTATAAAGTTCAAGAACTCTTAAATGGTTGTCTGGCTTCCATTATTCTTGACATGTGTTAATGGGCTTGCATATATATAATTTATTAAAAGAAAAAGAAAAAAGTAAGAATGCTTATTGGGTCAACTGATCAAGATCCTGTGACTCAGCTTTTAAGTTGATTCTTATAAAGTTTTAACATTTATTCCTTACATTTTATGTCTATTCAATACCTCTGGTGAGCATCAGATAACTTGAACTTTAAGGTTCTAGTCTCTGAAAGTTGTGGAGGCTAAAGTTTAATCCATGTAAAGCTGTCGAGATATTTTATTATCTTCTATTTATATGCTGGATTTTGGCATTTCATTTTCAGTTATGATAACCTTTTCCCTCGACCATTGTTGAGAACATTATTGGGATCATGAATAGGAGGTACCAGGATGATGGAACTTTGAATAATAACCAATCTCCTGCCCTGTCCTAGGGTTTGAACGTCAATGCATTAATATATGGATGTTAACACTATTATTTTGGATTGAAGTTTCTATATTTCTTGTTAATTCAAGAATGTCTTTATTAGTTCAGGTTGGATAAGATTTGCTTTTCTATGTTACTTCTGCTGTTGGTTAAGTTAAGCTTGTGAAATGCCTGGTGCAGAATATTGTAGTAGATATATCATTCAATCAGTTAGGAGGTCTCTGCCACTCTGTGTTTTCTCGAACAGGTATGGTTGAAGGCTAACTACTATTGTTTATAAAGTATATATGTGACACTCTTATATACAAAGGAAAAGCTTATGTACTTTGGAATTGTGCGGTGATGACTCTCCTTTGGCTTCTTTGCCGAGAAAGAAATTGTAGAACTTTTGAGGACAAAGCAGTTTGAAAGATTCTTTTTGTGAATATCAAGCATACGGCTTCGTGGGCTTCAATCCGCAAGAAGATTTTTTTGTAATTACAGTCTACTTTTGATTATGCAAGATTGGACAGATGTAATTGTATTGTCTTGAGGGGGGGTTCTCTCTACCTTCTGCCTTTAGGGTTGTCTTCCCCTTTTTGGGTTTCATGGTTGTTTCTTATCAAAGAAAAAAAAATGTGACACTCTTTCTTTTTGGTACCCTACCCAAGATCTATACATCGTTCAGTCACTTATTTTTCTGATACGATTTGAAAGTACTTATACAAAGGCGGGGCACTTTTATGCTTTGCTTAATCAATCAACAACATACACATAATAGTTCATGCATACTTCATGTGATTTCTGTGTGTAACTGTAACATGTAACATCACCTTGTTTTCATCTTTTTTATTCCAAGTTGTCGTGCTTGTATAGCACAATATTAGGTCACTAAGTTTTATGATTTGAGGTTGGAACTCTGATGTTTATAACCACACCAGGTTGATCGTCTTGCTGGTAAGGATCATCTTTTCAAACGGAGCATCATTCTGATCAAAGCTTGGTGCTATTATGAAAGTCGAATTCTGGTGCTCACCATGGACTGATATCAACATATGCTTTGGAAACACTTGTCCTGTATATTTCCATCTCTTTCATAATTCTTTGCATGGCCCTTTAGCAGTAAGTAATCATTTAAAGTCGAGATTTAATTATTTACTGCATAGGTCAGTTCAGCATCTGGTTCTGCTTGCTTGTTCAAATAGGTCCTGTATAGGTTTTGGAGTAGTACTTCAGCAAATTTGATTGGGAAAATTATTGCATCAGCCTGCATGGACCCGTTATCAAATCTTCCTTACCTGATATAGTGGGTAAGAGATATCTTTTTGTAAGATTGCATAGGTTAATCTTTGCTTTCTTGACTTATGGCGAGTTTTCACAGCTGAAGCACCAGAAAATAGTGGTCATGGGCTATTGCTGAGTGAAACCTTCCTTAGACACTGCACGGAAATGTTTTCAATCTCATCGAGGAGGTCTGAGCCAAGCTTGAGGGTTTTTGACCCTGAAGCATCTAAAATAGTTGATCCCATTAAAGAACAAACAACCTTGGACGCAGTGTTAGTAGAGGTATTTATCTGTTTTATGTGTTTATTGCCTTAAAAAGCTGGTGTTGTATCCTTAGCCTTTTCCTTTTGCTAATTGTAGTTTCAATTGTCTTTGTTGCTAGCCGAATTGGTTATTGGTATATATAATTTATTGCAGAATAAACCCCCTCCCCACCCCAGTTGCATCCCACCCCACCCCCCCAAAAAACACACACACACCAAAAAAGTAAATTTCTGTAGTGTTTCTTAGTATGATGGAGTATTTCATTTCATTAGCCCTTAATACAGAAAAGTTCATTGAGAGTTCAAATCAATGCTGAAAATTGAATTGCCGGAATTTGAGAAGCCTCACAAAATCTTTCCTTTAATTTTACTTAATTTTTTACATATATTTTAGGATTTGAGCTAGTTTTATACTATTTTATTGAACTTTATTACTGGAAGGTAATGCCCTAATTTTTATTTAATTGTATAATTTCTTTCACGTCTCAGGGCATCAGATACTCCTGTTTACTTTCTAACCTTGTTTTTTGCTTTCCACTAGCTAAGAATTTCGGGAATTATTTAAGGTTAAACTGTTAGCTCCATCATGCTTTGACACCTTCAATGCTCTGATGCGCCAGATTGAAGTTTCTTAAAAATTATTACTTTATGAACTATTGGTTTTTCTTTTTTATGAGAAACAAATGTCATTCATAAAATGAAATTACCGAAGGAGCAGTGAGCGAAGCCCAAAGTTAAAGGGATTACAAAAGCCCATCCAGTTGGGTACAAAAAGAACTCAAATTGAAAAAAATAAAAGAAGCATAAATTTTACCCCTAGAAAGGGAGAATCCAAAAAGAAACAAAAGCCAAAGGTGCCAAATTCGTTGACAATAATGAGAGAAGCCACAGGAGATTGTCTTCAAATATTGTTTAAATATATGTATATATACATATATTGTTTTGATTCATTGATGATTTGAAATTACAAAAAGAAGGTGACCCATCTGGCCATCCAAGGAATTACAAAAAAACATTTCCAATCCTTTGTTTTATATATTATCAGTCAAATGTTGGCACTTGGTTCTTTATTTTCATTTGTAATTCTTTACGTATTTTGTAGCATTGTTAATGGTACCATTGAAATGTGTTTATATGCATATATTTTTCCAGAGGATCTTCGAAGGGAAATGTAAGGATTCGGTTGATGTTTTCATTTAGTCAAGTTTAAGGCTTCTCAATGTTGTGCTCTTTCTAATTTGTTTGTCGATCATTCTTCAAGTATGATTTGTTCAATCAAACTGGGAGGCTTTTATACTCCCCTTAATTCTTGTTTCTGTTATTTTTGTTTCATTTTTTCTTTCACTCCTTCGCGAATTTGTATCTTTGAAACAATTTTCTGTTTCTTTCATTAATCGAGGGAAAGTTCGTTTCTTATTAAAAAAAAACATATATTTTTCCAGAAAGGGCTACTTTAATTAGTGTATCTTCATCATGTTAGATCCTAATTTTTTGAAAAGTAAGGTATTGCGAAGCT
>NW_028275196.1:0-45317 GCF_013281855.1 Momordica charantia | reverse complement strand
ATCATTGCTGGATCTCGTTGGTTGCCAGGCAAGTTTCCAACTTTTGTCATATACGAGTAGTCTATATAACATTTGTGATTACTGTAATCTTAATTGAGACAATTAGACAACTTTTGTGCTCTTTACCAGAGAAGAAACATAAATGTTATTCTCTAAGTTGACAACATTCTCAACATCCACGATCTTCAAGAAATCAAATTGTTTAGTGAAGTACTTATAGGTAAGAATGGTAAAACTAGGCTTAGTGGTCATTACCCAATGAAAAATGTGAACGATTTCACTGAGAAACATAAGAGATTAGACCTAATAGTTCAAAACCATGGTGTCTATAACTTATCTAGAAATACGAGTTATTAATATATTACGAGTTTTCTTGAACAACCTATAGAGTATTGGTCTAGTAGTTATCCTCTTGAGTTAGTCAACGTTCAAGCTAGCTTGGACTATTTCCAAATAGCAGAAAAAAATGTTAGAGAGCCATGGAGTAACTAAGGACCGGAAAAGAATGAGCAATGACTATTTTTCACTGCCATGTGGAGAAAATGCGTTGGGTTGATGAGAGTAGTGTAGATTGATCAAATACTTGTTGTTGAACCAAGTCCTCTATGTTGTAAATGCTACAAGATCAGGAGCTTGAACTATCATTTTGACTATAGCATTGGTTGTCCAAAGACCAAAAATGTGGCTTCTGTTATAGCTTACAACTCATATTATAAAAGAACTCAAAAAGTTCTGTACTCCAAAGTTTTCCTACTCAAACGTACGTTTCAAAATTCTCTTTTGAAGATTCTTCTTTTAATCTCCCTTTCAGCTTCCGAGATAATGGAGCGAGAGAGAGCTGTTCGGAAGTCGTTGGTTTCTATTGAAAAATGGAGGAAAATCCAACCGAAACCTTTCTTCCATTAGACAGGAAAGCCAAGAAGATTCTTGTTGCTGGTTCACATGCTGATGATCTTGGATTTCAGGTGGAGGGTGGACAGCTACTTGGAATGGGGGACGACCGGCAGAATCACAGTTGGTAATAACTGCTTCATTGTTAAGGATGAATAAACAACTACTCAACATAAAAGCTTAATTAAATTTATGGATTGGATAAATTTAATTCATATATAGATATCTAAACAAATTCAAATCTCGAATATTGCCATATATACTTGGCACTTTCAACTTCACAAAAAATGAGTGGTTTTTTTATTAGGTACCACCATCTTAGCTGCAATCAAAGAAGCAGTTGGAGACCAAACAGAAGTTATATATGAACAATATCCATCAGCAGACACTTTAAATGATAAGGATATATCTATGCTATTGTGGCTGTTGGTGGAAAGTCCATATGCCGAGTTCGCTGGCGATGACTCCGAGCTCATTATACCCTTAAATGGAAATGACGTCGTAAAAGCAGTGGCTGACAGAATCCCCACATGATGATTCTAATATCTGGGAGACCCTTAGTTTTGGAGCCAACAGTACTGGAGAAAGTAGAAGCTCTCATGCTGCTTGGCTTCCTGGAAGCGAAAGAGCAGAATCACAGACGTTATCTTTGGAGATTACAATTTCACCGGTCGTTTACCCGTTACATGGTTTAAAACGGTCGAGCAACTGCCAGTCCATGCAGAGAATAATTTGCAGGATTCGCTATTTCTTTCGGCTTCGGGCTATGCATATGGTGAAGAAAGCTCTTCTGCGTGATCACATAAGCTTGGACTCATGAACAGATTTGGATCCACAGAGCTGATGAAGAAATTGACTGTCCCTCTTGTCCTTAATATAGGTAAGGTTCATCCAAATCTTTCCACTCTTATCCCCATTGTTGAACTATGTATTTGTGCTTACAGTTTATGGGAAAGTTGTATTGTATGTCTTTGTTTATGTTGTGCTCTTATATTTCACCAAATGTACTGGCTCAGATCTATGAGAATAAGTGTGTTTGTATAATAAAAACTGATTGTCTAATATATGTTGTGGCCTGTTTGATCAATCAACTTATGTTGTTGGGGCAAACTTGCTAGGCTGTTTATTATATTTTTTGTTAGTTTATTTATTATTTTTTAATCTATTAGTGTTTGGGCCAGATTAGGTGCACCTAGACTAATCTTACTAAATTACTACTTCACCGTACTACATCTGGTTACCAAGAAAACTCATAAGATATTAAATCCTAGGTACGGCGTAGCCACATCATGGTTCTTTTTCTACATTCTTTTTGGGTGGGGTATTATAGGAACATATTCCGTTGGGGTTGATGGAGTGTGGGCTGTTCTGGATACTTTAGCTTACCATCTGTTCTAGATAAGGATGCTTCAACATTGTCAACCTTAGACGTCTTACCCTCTTACTATCCTCACCTGACTCGTGACCCTCTAATTCTATGGTCTGTGTTCCACTGTCCTTTTTGTCTCCCGACTGCTCTGTATTATGCCCTAAAGTCACGCTAGCTGACTCATTTGCTGTTTGGCCTGACCTCTTTCCTCGAAAATTTCATTTTTGGCTCTCTCTCCATCATTGTATCCTCTTGCTGATATGCTGAGGTAGCTCGACCGCTTCACAGTGTTAAAGCCTTGTATTATTGCTTTTTTGCATCCCTTTTTGGCTGCTCCATGTCACTCAGGAGCACTCCCTTTGGCATGTTTTCAGTTCTGTTGCCAACTGACCAATCTGTACTTCCATATTCCATAAGGATGTTGCATGGCTCAGAAGTAACGAGGCTTGACTCTGAACATTGGCATCATTTTTTTTATCATGTAAGCCTTAAACATCTCTTCCAAGCTCAACGTCTCAAGAGGCTTTTGAGTGACCTGTTGATTCTGCCCTGAGAAACTAGGTGGATACTGAGTCTTCTATGGATATGCTTAAGCATTACTTGTTCCGAAATCGTGTCCCGATTGATTTCCCCCCCCCCCCCCCAACTAAAGTTGGGGTGGTTCTTTTCTCCAACTTGGATTATATGTATTCCCATACACATTATTTCTATTCTGCTGCGGACTATCCAAGTAAAACATTGAGGCGTGATTGCCTGGACAATTCTCAAAATCGTGTTCACCCTCACAATACGATGCATAGCATTCACCTTAGCCTTGGATGCTCCAGCATCACTTGAAGTTGCATTCTTCATTACTATATTACACAACCTGGAGATCTTTAAGTTTAGATATGCTATTGGGTCCTCTGCCACTAAACATTTAGGTGTTGTTAATTATGTCGCCTTGGATTTTCACTATTGATGCTTTTGCGGGAAACTCTCTCCAAAATACCAAATGCCTCTCCATATGGTTTTGACAACAACGTTCCATTTGTCGAGGCATCTATCACCAAATGTGTAGCCTCATTTAATCCGTTGTAATAAGTTTCAATTTGGATGCAGTGTGGTATGCCATGATGAGGGCACTTCTGGAGTAGTCATTCAAATATCTCCCATGACTCGCTTAAGGACTCTCCAGGAAGCAGTTGAAAGTTATTGATTCTATTCCTAAGCTCTGCATTTTTGAATGGTGGGAAATATTGCATTAGAAATTTCACAGCTAAATCATTCCATGAGGTAATAGACTCGGTAGGCAAGAAATCCAACCATGCTCCCGCAGTGTCCCTCAAAGAGTAAAGGAATAACTTTAAGCCCATAGCCTCCTTACTGACTCCTTCTACCTTAAATGAATCTGCCACTTGCATAAAATATCGTAAATGTTTATGAGGATCTTCTGATGCAAGCCCATAGAATGGCCCCACGTTCTGGAGCATTTGAAACATTGTCGGCTTCAACTCAAACCTATTAGCTTTAATTATAGGATCTGCAATTACGGGATTGAAGTCATAGAAAGTTGGAGCCACGTATGCTCTAATTTCCTGCTCGGTATCATCAGCGAGCAAGACAGCATTCAAGGGAGGTATTGGCACAGCTTGGTCAGCTCCAACCCTTCTATCCTCTCTACCTCCAATTCAGGTGAATTTGGTGCATTCAGATTCATTGCAACTTCTCTATATTGTACCCTCTATTCAGCCCTTCTTCGTCTTAATGTATGCTTTAGTTCTAGGTCAAATGCAAATTCGAATGAAAGAAAATCATTCATCATTGCACAAATTACCCGAAACAAAAGTGAGGAACTCATTAAGCACCGTATTCCAAAATATCAAAAATCAAGATATGAAATCTAGTTCCCTGGCAACAGCGCCAAAAACTTGTTCACTTCCTGACAACTAGGAGAAAATTAGTACAAGTATACACTAAATAACCCGTCGTAGCATAAAAAAAACAAGGTCGTCTCCTCAGAGAATTAGATTATACTTTGATTCAATAATTTCAGAATACCAAAAGAAAAATAAAAAGATGGTTTTAAATCAGATTGTTGTATTTAATTGACTTAAAATAAGAAACAATAGCTTGGAACACAGCAGCTGATTTTTAGACAAGACCTTAAAGCATCCAATACAGAAAACATGCAAGTTACTCGGAAGAAACGATTTGAATGTAAATCGAGGGGGATTTTGCTTACTGCTTTCACTTAATGATATTTATGCAATATCGATTCATAAATACTGATTGCCCAGATCGTCATGGCTCTCTCCCGAGATACCAAAACATGTTTTAACTCAACTCCCGCCGTGATTAAACAAGCAATAAATTCAATCCACAGTAGGGTGAACCTCATCCCTGAGTATTCACCATCCTAGTTCAGAGATAGGAATCTACAGCTAATAGAAAGATACAGTTGCATCTATGTTGATTTTGTAAAAACCTTCCTCTGGTGGCTTCAAAAAACTGGATTTCGGGGATGATTCTGGTGATGAATTTTGGCCTCCGTTGTCGCATGTGTAGAGCGATAGTCATCCATATAAGAAAAGACCCATTCAGCTATAGAAGATGTCCCAAAAGACTCCTCCCTCTTAAAAACATTAGCATTCCTCTTGTTCTGAAGACCTCAAACGAAAACAACCAGCTCCATAAAATCTACCAAATTAATCCTTTCTTTCCAATCCCTGAGCCCAGAAACGGGTCTTGATTGTTGACAAACGACAATAATGTCAACAATTTAGAGAGTTACCACAACCTCAAAGAAAATTGCAACCCTAAAACACATGTTTTATGGGATCAAAATCGACCAAAGAAATGGGTCTATACAGACCAAAGAGGCCCAAACCAAGCTACGATGGAGGAAAGATCGAGCCGACCTAGGCTCGGTCTCGACCCCTACTCAGCCTGGGCCGAGCCCATCTTCCCTCCTCTCTCGTTGGTTGAGGTGCCCCGGTCCATGAGTCCTTGTGATCCAACAACAACAAATTAGATGAGCTCAACAAGAAAGATATGGAAGACAGAATTCTTATAAATAGAACTACAGACTAAACCCTAGGGTAAGCAAAAATACCCTAATTACTTTACTAAGTAATTCTCCCATAGCTAACTTAAGCAACGGAGCCTGTGTGACTGAAGTCACATCGGTTTAGTGTTGCTCGGTTTTGCAGGTATTCAGTCCCGTGATCATCGAGTTTGCTTCAATTTTGACGAGAACCAAGGAAGCCAAATTCCAGCATCAATAATTAACACCGTCTGTGGGGAGCGATACGATACAACCGAGCAACATGAATCTGGAAGAAATTCCACGACGCTCTGATGAGGACCACCATCCGAGGAGGAAGCTGAACATGGATGCTCCCCTGTTAGGAGGAGTTGAAGGTGAGACGAGTCGGCAGATTGTCGAACAAATTTCTAGAAAGAATGATCGACAAGTTCCAGAATATAGAGAGGAGCCATTCGAGATCCCTAGGGTTGAAGTTCCTAGGTAAACCAAGGACAAGTTCGCGGCTCTGGAAGAGAAGGTTGAGGGAATGTATCAATGCATGTCCCGATTACTCCAGCAATTGGAACAGCGAGAAGTGAGCCCACCACCCCTCGTCAAGGATCCTCGGAAGGGTAAAACCCTAGAGTTGAACGAGGCAGAAGAGTCGACTAATAACGCCCAGAGCAAGTTGAAGATTGGAAGGAATGATAAGTGGCGAACCTGAATCTTCGACCCATCGGGTCAATAGCAGGTCATGAGGCAACCGAAGTCCCCGATACCCAAGGGGGGCAAAGAACGCCAAGATGACCGAGGAGACCTTGGACTTATCGACAGGAAAGGTCGTAGGATCGACCTGAACCATCGGAGAAGCTGTTGAGCCAAAAAAGAATGGATTCGACCTCGAGGAATTAATAGACCAGGCCGACTCTCCGTTCACAGAGGAAATAATGGGAGAAAAGGTTCCTCCAAAGTTTAAGCTCCCGGTCATAAAGCAATATGACGGCTCGGTCAACCCAGTGGATCATCTCAACGCCTATCGTGAATGGATGGACATCTACGGGGTAACAGAGGCGATCAGGTTCCGAGTGTTCTCCTTCACCCTAAGTGGTTCAACCAGAGTTTGGTTTCGACAATTGAAGAGGGGGTTGATTTCGAGTTTTAAGAAGCTGGCTAGGGCATTCCGACTCAGTTCATAGGAGGACGAAACAGAAGCCGACCAGTGGCCTACCTCCTGACCATAAAGCAGAGGACGACAGAGAGCCTAAAAAATTATGTGGCTCGGTTTAATGAAGAGAAGCTACAGGTTGAAGGTCTAACCGACGTAGTGTCCTTACTGCTTTCACGTCCGGCGTGAAAGATGAGCACCTAACATTCTCGTTTGGAAAGAAAACTCTGAGCACCTTCTCAGAAGCATTAAGCCAAGCCCATAAATATATGCGCATAGGGGAATTCTTTCATTCAAAACGAGAACCCGAGGGAAAGCGTGTCGAGCAAAGTGCCAAAAGATAAAGGTCTGGAGAAAAGCAACAGGGGTCGAGATGGGACATAGCAGAGGCCAAGCGAGATCGAATTGGCCAAAGGGATCCACCCGAAAGTTCAAGAAATACCTCGACCACGGAGCCACTCGAACAAATGCTAATGGAGATTAAAGACCAGAACTGCTCAGATGGCCAGAAAGGATGAAAGAGCCGCCAAACAAAAGAAGTAAGGGGCGATATTGCCTCTTTCATCGAGACCATGGCCATACGACACATGACTGCTTCGACCTCAGGGAAGAAGTGGAAGATCTCATTCGAAGGGGATACCACAAGGAATACGTAGAAGATCCCAAGGCGGCCCCGAACGACGAGTACGATAGCAAATCCACGGTCAGAGAGATACAGACAATACTAGGATGTCCTACGGAGGAGAGAGAATCTGGCAGGAAGATAAAGGCGAGTGTGCGAGAAGCTAGGGTAAGCCTAGGGCTATGCGAAATTTATCATACATTCTTTGCAGATCAAACCTCCAAAATTGAGTTCTCAGAGGATGGATAACCACCTCTTCCACCCACATAATGACGCACTGGTCATTGCTCTAAAAATAGCTTACACAAAGTTGCATCAGATCCTGGTAGATCGGGGTAGCTTGGCTGACATCATATCACTGGCAGCCTATAAAGCCATAGATTTAGGGGATAGAATGCTGAAAAGTAGCCCAGCCCCACTGGTAGGATCCGGAGGAGAACGGGTCATCCTATAAGGAAGAATAGAATTGCTAGTGACGTTTGGAAGGGGGGCGAAAAGCATCACTAAGATGGTGGAGTTCTTGGTTGTCGACTACTCTTCCTCTTACAATGCGATATTGGGGAGACCGACCATATACATGTTAAAGACAATACCCTTCACTTACCACCATTCTACGAAGTTTCCGACGTCGGGAGGCATATGCAAGGTCAAAATAGAGCAACGGGTACCGCGTGAATGTTACTACTCCTCACTAAAAGGCAACGACAGAGGGCAATAGAACCTCTATCACAGTATGACTATTTTGCTCGAAATTCATTGGCAAATGAGTATAGTTTTTTATGTTTAGGGTAGATGCACTTTCTTGGTTTTATTTCTTTATTTTCTTTCTTTCCTCTTCAAAGAGATCTTAGATTATATTTCACAATGCATGTTATTTGATTCCGTACTCTTGGTTTAATAAAGTTCTAATTATATACATACTTGAGTAATAATTGTCATTTTTCAATCAATGCACTCCTCAAGTAGGGGGCATGAACAGTACTGATCGACGAAAACTGGAAAACGGTTAAGATCTCACAGTATTGATCGACGAAAACTAGAAAACAGTTAAGATCTCAACCAGGGCCAAACCAGAAGCGGGCCACCGAGCCTAGCAAGGTTAAAATATAAGGCAGGGCAAATAAGACGGGCCAAGCAACTAAACATATAGGTATAAAACCATTGGTCAAAGGCTAAAACAGGTTAGAAACCTTGGGAAGTCGGAGGCCTGAGAGCCCAGCCAAAATTTGAGTCTAAGGCCAACAAATTCAATGGTGAATTAAACCAAATGGCAGCGCCAAAAAGAGACTTAATTGAAATTCCAGAATAGAGAGGATCCAACGAAAGTCGACAAGATAGTAAAGGATGATGTCGCCAAACATGGAAAGGGAGACAATACAAACGACTAAGTTCACTATTTTTCTACTCATCATTGTCGTCGTCCATGTCATAAGGAGCGTCACACTCGATTCTAAAATGTTTCTAGAGGAAAGAATAGTCCGTCCCAGGATGCTCATTGGAAAGCTGATAGAGAGATCACGAAATCCCGCACTCTATGACGACATTCTGCAGATTGACATATTCCACAGTCTTCTTCAATTCTCCCGCCAAAAACTCAGAATTAGAGAGCTGAGTCTTCACCTCGTCAAGTCTCCTCTCTAGGTCTGCCAACTCGGCCCGAGACCTCCTCTTCTCAATTTCAAGCTCACGTTGGGCGTTCTCCGGCAGACTATTGGCTCGGTCCAGGGAAGAAGAGCTTAATCCAACTCGTCCCGGGGGCATAATTGCGACGAAGATGATTTATCTCGTCGATGACCTTTCCAGAAAATACAACCAAGCGATTGAAATTCTGTCAAGCCCAAAAACACATTAGAATATATACTACTTTGGGTATACAGAAGTAAGTACAGTAAATGACCTGATGATGGTCACTGAGACAGGTGTTGATGCTCTACTGAGGATTCGAGTATCGAAAACTCGATCCGCTAGATGATTCTCCAAGCCCTTGCCAAAGGTAGAACGTCCTCTCTAGTTAAGCCACCTCATTAGTGCCAGCTGTGTATGGGCCCGAAAATGGGAAAGCCGAGGCATAAGAAGAGGACCCCAAGTGACCACAAGAAGAGGATGAGGGTAGATAGCCCTTGGAGACGAAGCAGGCCAGCGAGGAGCAGGTGGAGGCATCAAAGGCCAAGCTTGATGCTGATGAGATGGAGGATTATCCTCCGTCAAGTCAGTTACTTCAACATCAGAGGCTCGATTGGACCCAGCTTCAGAGCTCCGAACATTACGCTGGTGTTCCCTCTTGAACAAGGAAGTAGCACGCCTTGACATCTCTACAAAAGAAACATGAAGCTAAAAAAACCGACTTGGATATAAAATCATAAGTAGAGCTCGACCATCACCTGGAGTCCGACGAAGGGGTGCCAAATCAAAATCCACCAAGTTTTGCTCCTTCACCAAGTCAGGACCCCACCGCTTAGATTTAGGTAACTGGAGAACAGTATTGTAGAAGTCCAACACCTCGGCAGTGAGCTCGTAGTTACGGGGGGCTGGCAACAAAAGAAAAATAATATTAAAAAACAACAATGAAAGGAAGTCCCAATAGAGCTAGGGGAACTACTCACTTAACTCCCTACACTTTGTCTGGACAGGAAAGTATAGCCCACTGTCATCACGAGCCAGCCAGTCACCACCAATTCATCCTTCCAATTCTTTACAGAATAAGGACTCATGATTAAGACTTGATTTCGAGAGCTAACATAGAAGTGTAGGTTGTCATCAGGATTGTGTTTAAGATAGTAGAGCGAATTTAAACATTGAAGCAATTTAAATTAGCAGCGGTTAAAAGGCTGATCACCCACTAGGCAAGACCACAAGATGAAGCAATTGATCAACGTGGACCACCCATTAGGAAAATTTAGGAAGGGGCCAGTTGGTTGAAAGCTATAGAAAATTTTAAAGAAACAAGGGAAGAGGTAAACGAACATCGAATTAAACATTGCCTCATAAAATACCACTTCCCCAGGGGAAGACCCATCGATGCTTTCGCCGGGACGTGGAAGTCGAAGGCTAACGGAGTCCGGGATATGATACTTTACGTGAAGACAACGCAGCTCTCTAGTAGTGAGGGTAGAGTTATCAAACCATGAAGGCCGGGAAAACCCCAATTTCAGAAGACGGGTATGATGACAACTCTGAAGGGATGTGAATCCCGGAGCGGAAGCGGATTTTCGTTGCTGATTTTAGGGATACAAAATCGAAATTGGAAGAGGGAAAATACAGAGGAAATACGAACCTTTGAAGAACGTTTCTTCAACAAGTTTCCCTCGAACACCACCACTGTGTCTTCCTCGCTATCCTCTTGGGTCTCGGGATCGTGCTGGTGGGAGCAATCCTTTGGAACGAGAGGGAGAGCTTGAGAGAGATCTTTTTTATTGAGAGAAAAATGGTTGGGAGTTGTTCTTCTTCCGTTCTGTGTTTTGCAGAACTGCAAAAACAAAAACAGAAGTAGTGACGTGGGGTAACTCCCCACGTCACACTAACCTCCCACTCCCCTGCAATTTTGCACGGAGTTTAATATTATAATATTAATAATATTAATATATATATATATATATTTATATAAATATAATAATAATTATAATATATATAATATATATATATATATATATCTAATATAATATATATATAATTAATTAATATATAATTATTAATCCAATTAATAATTAATAAATATATATATATATACTAAATAATTAACACTTAATTATTTATTATAAAATTAGAATCATATTCTAAAACATTTCTCTCGTATAACCTATAGTTTTAATGTACATCTTATGCACATTATTTTTAACCTATAAATTTAATATGAATCTCATTCATATTAATTTTATTTGAATCTCATTCAAATAATATCTTTCATAATATATAGTTTTAACTATATATTATAATGTATCAATATACATATAATCCCTTAAGTAATTTGAACAATTCAAATTCTTCCAAAAAATTTGATCCTCGTTTTACCCGTTATGAACTAGCAAGGGGACCTACAGATCCGAAGCTCCAACGATGCAAGATTAATCGGTCAAACTCATTGACCGAGTTAATCTAGATTCGTTAACTACAGGTCATTCCACTAAAGACCCGCAGTTGCACTCTTCTCACTGCAGAATGTTTTCGTGTCCATGGATATACGACCATTAATGACGAGTCAATCCTTCACGAGTGTTCGTAACTCAAGTTGGGTCAAATTACCGTTTTACCCCTGAGTTACATCTTACTCCTTAAACACCACTGCTCCTCTAATGAACAACCCGGTTATAGTCCAACCAATAACCGGAAGTCCCTCTCGACCAATGAGAGGGTGGGGCCCCTTGTTCAAGTCCCGGAGTCAGCATTTAAGGGAACACTCATCTACTCCCCTAAAGTCGGGGAGGAGTGAATTCCATCTTGCGAAGTTATGTTCCAGCTCCCCACTCGGTCTCGTCCCCGAAATGGTAGGAATATTGAGTCGGCGACTCGGGCCACTCTCACCCATACAGATCAAAGGAAGAGCCCTCACGGGCAGGAGTCCATAACTCACTCAGGATTGAGAATGAGTTGCCTGGTCATCCTAAGAAATAGCAATATATTAGTTAACGGTGTTACGCCTAAAGATTGCCTATTTCGCAGTCCGATCTTATACAAACTCATTGTGTAGGATACCCCCACTCGCATGTCTCCACACAAACGACCTGGATCGAGTCGTCTGTAACCTTTATAGAGTGGGTCGTATCCATAGTGTTGTCAGGATAAGGTAACCAGCCTTATCCATATACTATAGACCCTTTAGGTTATTCACGGGACATTATCCATTCATATATCAGGGTTATATCAAATATAAACCCCGTATATCAACTATATACCCAGTATATATACTGTCCCGATTACATCATAAATAACCTTGGATGTTTAGTTTATTGGATTTTGGACAATGCAAAACTATGATTCAACAAAAAATTTATTGCATAAAACTTTATTAAATAGACATTTGTTTTTACAAAATACAAACTACGAGTTTAGGGCAACACACCCAACAAACTCCCACTTGAACTAAACTCGAGTGGGGTGTACATTATCATAAAGCAAAGGGAAAATACAATAAACTAGGGCATACACTATGCTCAATTACATTTCTCCCACTTGCCCTAGACTAACTGTACAAAGCTCGTAAACCTAGACTTTCTAGATGGCCCTCAAACACTTTAGCCGTGAGTGCCTTTGTAAAAGGATCAGCAATATTGTGCTCTGTAGCGATCTTCGTGACAATCACATCTCCTCGCTGCACTATCTCCCGTATAAGATGGTACTTCCTTTCGATGTGTTTTGCCTCTCTTATGGCTTCGAGGTTCTTTAGAATTTGCCACAGCACCACTGTTATCACAATAAAGTGCGATGGGCAAGTTCATGTTTGGAACGACGTCCAAATCTGTCAAGAACTTTCTAAGCCAAACCGCCTCTTTTGCTGCTTCACAAGCTGCAACATACTCAGCCTCCATCGTGGAGTCTACGATGCATCCTTGTTTGATGCTTCGCCAAACTACCGCTCCTTCGTTAAGAGTGAATACTGACCCCGACGTGGATTTCCTTGAATCCTTGTCTGTTTGGAAGTCAGAGTCAGTGTATCCTGTAAGGATCAAATCCTTAGCGCCATACACGAGCTTGTAGTCCCTCGTTCTCCTAAGATACTTGAGGATTCCCTTAACAGCAGTCCAGTGATCATATCCTGGGTTGGATTGGTATCTACTGACTATCCCTACCGCATAGCAAATGTCAGGCCTAGTGCACAGCATAGCGTACATCAGGCTGCCCATTGCTGAAGCATAGGATATACATCTCATATCCTCAACTTCTTGAGGTGTCTTAGGACACTACTCCTTAGACAGATGAATTCCATGCCTGAAGGGTAATAAACCTTTCTTGGAATTCTGCATCGAATATCGAGCAAGCATCTTGTCGATATAAGTGCTTGAGACAGGGCTAACGTTCTGTTCTTGCGATCCCTTAGGATTTGGATGCCAAGAACATACTGAGCTTCTCCCAAATAGTTCATTTGGAACTCAGTCGCTAGCCACTTCTTTATGTCAGTGAGGTATCCTACATCATTCCCAATGAGTAGGATATCATCCACGTACAACACTAAGAAGGCTACGGTGTTGTTAACGATCTTCTTGTATACACAAGGCTCATCAACGTTTTGGTCAAAACCATAAGATTTGATCGTTGTATCGAACCTTATGTTCCAAGATCGAGATGCTTGTTTCAGTCCATATATGGACCATTTAAGCTTGCAAACCTTTTGCTCTTGACCTTGTTCAATGAACCCTTCAGGTTGAGAAATATAAATACTTTCTTCAAGATTGCCATTCAGAAAAGCAGTCTTGACGTCCATTTGTCATATCTCATAGTCATAATATGTGGCAATGGACAAAAGTATTCTAATAGACTTAAGCATAGCTACAGGGGAGAAGGTTTCTTCATAGTCCACCCCTTCCCTTTGTGTGTAGCCTTTCGCCACAAGTCTCGCCTTATAGGTCTGTACCTTTCCTTCGGCGTCTCGTTTTCGCTTGTAGATCCATTTGCACCCTATTGGTTTTACCCCGTCAGATTGATCTACAAGTTCCCAAACGGAATGAAGTACATCGACTCCATTTCCAGGTCCATTGCTTTGACCCATTTGTCCTTGTCAGTATCTTTCATTGCCTTCTTATAGGTCAATGGAGCCTCGACGCCGTCATCAGGTATGACAACTTGAGTTTCAGTTAAACCCACGTAGCGGTCAGGTTGTGACACAATCCTCCCACTACGTCGAGGCACCCTCAACACTTGAGGTGGATGCGACTGACGCGATGTGCTGGCTTCATCAACAACTCTTGTTGTAGTGCCAGTTTGATCAACAACTCTTGTTGACGTGTTTGTAGCCTCTTCGGAAATATCGTTAGTTACTACCTTACTTCGTGGTTTATGATCTCGAACACGGCCTTCTTCTAAGAAAGTAGCATTTGTCGATACAAACACTCTGTTTTCTTTATGATCGAAGAAGAGACCACCTCTCGTCTCTTTAGGGTAACCTACGAATAGGCATACTTTTGAACGAGGTTCCAGTTTCTTCGGGTTAGTCATGAGCATGTGTGCCGGGCATCCCCAAATGCGAAAGTGACGTAAACTAGGTTTACGACCCTTCCACAGCTCAAAGGGTGTTTCAGAAACACTCTTTGATGGAACTACGTTCAAAATATAAACTGCAGTCTCCACTGCATAACCCAAAAACGAGTTAGGCAACTGAGCATAGCTCATCATTGGTCGAACCATGTCCAACAGGGTTCTATTTCTCCTTTCTGATACACCGTTTTGTTGAGGTGTACCAGGGGCTGAGAGTAGGGACGATATTCCATGTTCTATCATATAGTCCTGGAATCTCAATTCCATATACTCTCCACCCCGATCTGATCGAAGTGTTTTAATGGTTTTACCTAATTGATTTTCAACTTCAGTCTTGTACTCCTTGAACTTTTCAAGGGCTTCAGACTTATGTTGCATTAGGTATAAATAACCATACCTTGAATAATCATCGATAAAAGAGATGAAGTATTCATACCCTCCTGGAGCTCTAACATTCATCGGACCACAAAGGTCTAAATGTATAAGTTCTAAGGGCTCTTTGGCTCTATAACCTTTTCCAGTAAAAGGTCTTTTAGTCATTTTGCCTTCAAGACAAGACTCACATGGTGGTAAAGAATCGTCTTCTAACTCACTTAGAATGTCATTCTTAACCAACCTCCCAATCCTATTGAGATTAATGTGACCTAATCTTAAGTGCCAAAGATAGGTATCTTCCTTTTGAGAAACTTTTTGCCTTTTATTTTGAGTTCTAGCATTTTTAAACAACTCGGTATTTAAAATTGCTTTAGTTATGGTTGGTCTTAGCACATACAAGTTGTTTTCAAGCAAGCAGAACAAATATTAACACCTTTTCTCGAAATGAACGCTTCATTCATATGAAAAGAAATTGAATACATATGTTCTAACAAACAAGAAATTGAAATTAAGTTCCTTTTAATTTTAGGAACAACATACACATTATCTAATAATATATACATATTCTTATTTGTAAACAACTTGAGCTCCCCTACCGCCACAGCTGAGACGACCTCTCCCGTTTCGACCTTGAGAGTCATCTCTCCGGCGTCAAGCTGCTTCCAGGAACTAATTCCCTAAAATGAAGAACAAACGTGATTAGTGGCTCCTGAATTCAGTATCCAGGCGGAGTCATCATTCTCCACTAAACATGTTTCCAATACAAGTAAATCATATTTACCTTCGTTGGCTTTCTTCTTCTTCGGCCAAGTACTTTGGGCAGTTGAGCTTCCAATGCCCGTCCATGTTGTAGTGGAAACACTTTCCTTTCTCTGCAACCTTGATCTTGCCTTTCTGGGCAGCAGCAGCTGAGTCAGGTTTAGACCCTTACCAGCAGCCTTCTTCTTCTTAAAAGTCTTACTTCCAGAAGAAGAGAGCGCAGACCTGGTTCCAGAGGACGATCCTCTGCTGAACCTCTTTGAGGTGGCAACATTTGCCTCCCCTTCTTGTCCCTTACATTTCATAAGAGACTGGTAGGTCTGAAGCTCGTTTAGGAGCGTGGTAAGAGTGTACTCCAGCTTATTCATAACCGTATTGCTGCGGAATGGAAGGAAACTTTTCGGAAGAGATTCCAGAATAAAGCTGACCTGACTCTGCTAGTCTATGACGGTCCCGTTCGACTCAGCCACGTTGAAGTGGACCATCAGGTTGAGAACGTGTTCTCGCACTGATGAACCCTCCTTCATGCGGGAGTTGTAAATGAACTTAAGGGCTTCATGTCGAGCTTGTGAGGACGGTTGTCCAAACATGCTCTGCAGCGAGTCCATGATCTCCTTAGCGGTGACCGTATCCTCGTGCTTCTTGGCAAGCACATCAGATATGCTCGCCAAGATGTAGACCTTAGCCTTGTCATTGGCCTTCATCCACCTGTCATAGGCGTTGCGCACCGCCATGGTGGCGTTAGGCGCAAGAGCTTGAGGACAATCCTCTTGCAAGACGAACCTAAGATCATCTATCACGAGAATAGTATTTAGGTTTGACTTCCATTGTTTGTAATTTTCACCATTAAGTCTTTGCGCGGCTAAGAGTGCAATAATAGAAGTAGACATGCTGAAAGTAAAAACAAATCTATATTAGTTTCATGCATTAGCCTTTTAAACCCAATCAAAATTTAGCAAAAGTAATTAAGCACCCTAACAAAATGGTTTTGCAACGACGCTTTAGTGATTTAGAGCAACAGCCACCGTAGGGCGGACATGTACTCCTTCACTGAATTGAGACATTCTCAACTAAATTTTACACCAGAATAACTCTTATTCCTATAAATTTTAGTCATCGTTTATTTGGTCAGAAAATTGCTAACTAACTTAACAACTTCTCGTAAGTGTGACCCAACATTTTCAGACCTCAGAGGTCCACCCCAATAATCATGCCGTAGGGAAGGAAAATATTGGAGCAAAACCTAAGAGACTCCTATCCATTTCTGGAGTTTGCCTTGATTTTGATTCTCATACAATGAACCCTCTGTAGGGATGGTCGCTCCAGGACGACACGCAGGTCATGTATGAAACCGCACGGTGCAAACCAATGGTGGAGACCGCAGGATGTGTTGTCACACGTCCTTCTCCCACTTACTATGAACACTATCTCCATTCACCTCGATATTGAACCATGCAAACACCTTCCGTAGGGAGGCCACGCCCAGGACGACACAAGGCCGAGCATGGAACTCACAGCGTGAATTTAAAGGAGAACGTGAGAGAGAGAGTAAAGTATGTTATATATACTTTGTATATCAAATATATACGTTGTATATTACATATTCTCTTTTGCTCCCACTTAGTATTCTAAGACTAAGGTATATTACTTAGATAAATTCCGGCTAAGTGAAATTAACTAAGTGTATTTTTAGTCGGCCCAATATAACTATTATATCGGAAGTTGTACAAATGTTTTAGTTTGTTAAACACTTTAATGAACCAACGACATTATTGCTTGTATATAAAATATTGACTAATTCAACCCCCAGGTCAGTTCCCAAGTAGAGGTGTTCCCTTACGGTCAGCTTAAATACCTCAGCCTAGACAGAACTTTCCTCAGACAGGGTTCCCTTATAGACAACATTTATATTTGGTCTTTTTTTTATTTCATTTTAAACCTAGTTAAAACAAAATAAAAGACTACCCCCTAATTACATTAGAAGATATAACCTAAGGTCTAATTAATTTTAAACTCCTTTAAAATTAATTAACTTAGACCTTATGTTTGCATGCAACTCTTTATTATAGATTTTAATTTCTATCTACCGCATTTTATAACTCTTATAAATTTTAAGAAGTTAAAACTATAAACATGCATTGAAAGCATACATTAATATAACAATTATATTATCCAAAATAATGTCATGCTCAATGCAACTTTATTTTCATCTAATTAATACAACACTTATATTAATTATGAAAATAAAACATGCATTCATATATTATAACATTTATAACTATATGATGCATGACGATACATACATACTATATATCAAACATACATATTATGCATGTAACCTATGGTGAGATTTTAAAACTATATGGCATACAATATGCAATATGATTTTAATTAAAATACACATTCATAATGCATAAAATAATTAAATAGCAAAGTTGGAACGGTTTTTGGCACCCTAAGAAAACGAAATAATACAAATAAGAAAACCGACTGCATCTGCCCTCGAACCGCGAACCGGAGCCTCGGAACTGCGTCGAAAACACCCGGGACAGCGCCTCGGCGCCTAAGGGCAGCGCCGCGGTGATACAGTGCAGCGCTGTGGCGCTCTGTGCTGTCCCGCAACGCCATGGCGCTGCTGCATAGCGCCATGGCGCTGTTTGCGCAGTCTGCTTCGTCTTCTTCGCTGTTTTCTGCAATTTTCGCCCAATCCGACGCCACGAACGACTTTCGAGCGACCCAGACTTACAAAAACAATACAGAAACTAAATGCCCAAAACACCGGGCCCTTACATGATCAAATCACAAAGTAAAACACTATCTAGGTGCCAAAAACCGGAAATTTTCCAACCCGCAAACCCATATTTCGAAAATATGAAATCACCCACCAAACTTAACGATTTTGATCCCAAAAAATCAGAACTACAACTTGGCTTTGATACCAATTCAAGGGATGTGAATCCCGGAGCGGAAGCGGATTTTCGTTGCTGATATTAGGGATACAAAATCAAAATTGAAAGAGGGAAAATACAGAGGAAATACGAACCTTTGAAGAACGTTTCTTCAATGAGTTTCCCTCGAACACCACCACTGTGTCTTCCTCGCTATCCTCTTGGGTCTCGGGATCGTGCTGGTGGGAGCAATCCTTTGGAATGAGAGGGAGAGCTTGAGAGAGATCTTCTTGATTGAGAGAAAAATGGTTGGGAGTTGTTCTTCTTCCGTTCTGTGTTTTGTAGAACTGCAAAAATAAACAGAAGCAGTGACGTGGGGTAACTCCCCACGTCACACTAACCTCCCACACCCCTGCAATTTTGCACGGGAGTTTAATATTAATAATATTAATAATATATATATATATATATTTATATAATATATATATAATAATTAATATATATATATAATTAATTAATATAAATAATTATTAATCAAATTAATAATTAATAAATATATATATATACATAAATAATTAACACTTAATTATTTCTTATAAAATTAGAATCATATTCTAAAACATTTCTCTCGTATAACCTATAGTTTTAATGTACATCTTATGCACATTATTTTTAACCTATAGTTTTAATATGAATCTCATTCATATTAATTTTATTTGAATCTCATTCAAATAATATCTCTCATAATATATAGTTTTAACTATATATTATAATGTATCAATATACATATAATCCTTTAAGTAATTTGAACAATTCAAATTCTTCCAAAAAATTTGATCCTCGTTTTACCCGTTATGAGCTAGCAAGGGGACCTAATGGACCTACAGATCCGAAGCTCCAACGATGCAAGATTAATCGGTCAAACTCATTGACCGAGTTAATCTAAATTCGTTAACTATAGGTCATTCCACTAAAGACCCGCAGTTGCACTCTTCTCACTGCAGAATGTTTTCGTGTCCATGGATATACGACCATTAATGACGAGTCAATCCTTCACAGTGTTCGTAACTCAAGTTGGGTCAAATTACCGTTTTACCCCTAAGTTACATCTTACTCCTTAAACACCACTGCTCCTCTAATGAACAACCCAGTTATGGTCCAACCAATAACCGGAAGTCCCTCTCGACCAATGAGAGGGTGGGGCCCCTTGTTCAAGTCCCGGAGTCAGCATTTAAGGGAACACTCATCTACTCCCCTAAAGTCGGGGAGGAGTGAATTCCATCTTGCGAAGTTATGTTCTCAGCTCTCCACTCGGTCTCCTCCCCAAAATGGTAGGAATATTGAGTCGGCGACTCGGGCCACTCTCACCCATACAGATCAAAGGACGAGCCCTCACGGGCAGGAGTCCATAACTCACTCAGGATTGAGAATGAGTTGCCTGGTCATCCTAAGAAATAGCAATATATTAGTTAACGGTGTTACGCCTAAAGATTGCCTATTTCGCAGTCCGATCTTATACAAACTCATTGTGTAGGATACCCCCACTCGCATGTCTCCACACAAACGACCTGGATCGAGTCGTCTGTAACCTTTATAGAGTGGGTCGTATCCATAGTGTTGTCAGGATAAGGTAACCAGCCTTATCCATATACTATAGACCCTTTAGGTTATTCACGGGACATTATCCATTCATATATCAGGGTTATATCAAATATAAACCCCGTATATCAACTATATACCCAGTATATATACTGTCCCGATTACATCATAAATAATCTTGGATGTTTAGTTTATTGGATTTTGGACAATGCAAAACTATGATTCAACAAAAATTTATTGCATAAAACTTTATTAAATAGACATTTGTTTTTACAAAATACAAACTACGAGTTTAGGGCAACACACCCAACAAACTCGTCATCTGAAGTAGTCCACTCAACGTTTAAACTACTACTGGACGCTATAGAAATGAAAAGACAAAGGAAAGAAAAATGTAGATTACTTCAGACGATGGAAATGAGCAACGTTCAAAGGGAAATCATAGGTTTTTATAGCCCTAGAATTGAAAGAGCACGATTCAGACCACTGGTCAAAAACCATCGGGCCGAGACCTGCTCAGTTACAAGAGAGCCGGAGACATCTCGGTCATGGGTCTAACCGAGATAGGTCATTACTTGATGGGACGGGTCATTCACGGGTATGACAAGGATGTGACAACACACTGTGTGATAAAGACGAGTCGGTCACGAGTTTATCGGGCACTGCACAAACCAGGAGTAATTAGTGACGACTCTCCTTATGAAAAATCCATGACCTAGACATTCCGACATTTACAAAAATACTCTCAAAATGATGAATCCAGACAAGTGGAAAGTATATCATCTCGAGAGTAGGGGCAACTATTTTGGGATCGGAATCGGCCAAAGAAATGGGTCGATACAGACCAAAGAGGCCCAAACCAAGCTACGTTGAAGGAAAGACCAAGCCGACCTGGGCTCAGCCCCGACCCCTACTCGGCCTGGGTCGAGCTCATCTTCCCTCCTCTCCCATTGGTTGAGGTGCCCCATTCATGAGTCCCTGTGATCCAACAACAACGAATTAGATGAACTCAACAAGAAAGTTCTAAAAGACAGAATTCTTATAAATAGAACTATTGGGTAAACCCTATAGATAAGTAAAAATACCCTAATTACTTTACTAAGTAATTCTACCGTAGCTAACTTAAGCATTGGAGCCTGTGTGACTGAAGTCACATCGATTTAGTGCTACTCAATTTTGCAGGTATTCAGTCCTGTGATCATCGAGTTTGGTGCAATTTTGGCGAGAACCAAGGAAGCCAAAATTCCAGCATCATGGAAGTTATCTTCCCTCTTTCTGTCGCAATGAAAACAACAATAAACATTGGCATTCCTTTGTTCCAAACACGTCAAACGAGAATGATCAGCTCCATAAAATCTACCAAATTAATCCTTTCGTTTGAATCCCTAAGTACAAAACGAGCCTTGATTGTTGACAAACTACAATAATGTCGAGAATTTAGAGAGTTGCCACAACCTCACAGAAAACTTACAACCCCAAAACACATGGAAGTTATCTTCCCCTTTCTGTCGCAATGAAAGCAACAATAACATTTGCATTCCTCTTGTTCCAAAGACCTCAAACGAAAACGACCAACTCCGTAAAATCTACCAAATTAATCATTTCTTTCCAATCCTTGAGCACAAAAATGAGTCTTGATTGTTGACAAATGACAGTAATGTCAAGAATTTAGAGAGTTGCCACAACCTCACAGAAAACGTGCAACCCCTCTTCCCTCTTTCTGTCGCAATGAAAACAACAATTTTGCACATCCACACCCTTTGAGCATATCTAAATTTCAGATCTTACTCGGAATATTCAACTTCCATAGCCCATTCCACCAACTAGCTTGCATATCCAATGATGACGAATCCAAAAAAATTAGGATTCTCCTTTGAGCTATTCTATATCCACTCTTCGCCAAATAACACCATTTTCTCAAAATGTCATACCAAGCTGTCTTCCCCATGTGAAGAGACTAAAGGGATTGCTAAAATGTGTTTAGCCTCGTCTTCTGATAAAATGTATTAGATAATATACTTGTGACACTGACCCCTCTTGATTTATCAAATGGCTAACCTTTGTATCAAGTGAAAGTCTAGGCAGTGATGAAATTTTAAGCAGAGGTTGGTTAGGCACCCAATTATCCTTGTAAATCATCACCTTCTCGTCGTTCGCAAACCTCCATCTCATCCATTCTTTCAATAAATCATGACCCTAAACAATGCTTCTCCATATGAACAAAGGGTTCCATCCTATCTTTGCAGACATAAAACCACAATCTCTAAAGTACCTTCCTTATAGAACTTGAGCTAGAAGGGAAGAACGATTTTTTTAAAATCCTCCACCTTGGTTTCGCCAGCAGAGCTTTATTAAAAAGCTCTAAAAGCTCTAGATCATGGAAACTCATCCCACCAATATACTTTGGTCTACACGTAGCTTTCCACATAGCAAGTTGTTTTAGCTCGTTTAAAAGCTTTTTAGAAAACTTGAAGCAAGACATATAATAGCAAGAATCAATAGCTTAAATTACCGCCTTAATAAGGATTTCCTTATAGAAAAAAGTTTACCTTTCCACCCTTGGAGGTTCTTCGACACCAAGTCTTTATTATAGTTGAAATTTGCACTGCAACACTACGGTAAAAACGAAATGAGGCCAAGATACTAGTGGTGGCAATCAGCTAGTCTCACTACTGATAGAGAACTGAGCAGAGATCTGTTCTCATTGCTGGCATTAGGCATAAGCGCAAGTATTGATTTATCATAATTAATGACTTGCTCTGAAGCGACTTCATACTGGTTCAAACAGTATTTAATAACCCTCCCTTCTCTCGTTGTAGCTTTAAAGAAAATGAGGTTGTTATTTGCAAAAAAATTAATGAGTAATTGAAGGACTCCGATTGCCAATAGAAAACCCCGACACTAAATTCACCTTCTCGGCATCCTGGAGTAAGCATGAAAGTCCCTCTTCACAGACAAAAAATAGGTAAGGAGATAAATGATCCCTCTGGCGGAGACCCCTTTAAGGAGACAGAACTAACACATCTCATAATTATATCAATCTAATTCCTATCAAACCTCATTATGGTCATAACGTCTTTCAAGAAGCTGTTTTGCCCAATCTTTTATTCCGAAGAGAATGAATGCACCCATAGCCTAAAATTGCATTATTCATGATATACCTTTCCGGAATAAAAGCACTCTGGTTGGTAGAAATAATGGAGTTCAAAATATTCTTCAACGTGTTAACAAACACCTTCGAAATCATTTTATAGCAGTTCGGCCTGAAATCAGCAACCCTCCTTTGATCTTTGGACTGTGGAATGAGAACAAGCATGGTTTATTTGACACGAGCCATATCCATTTTATTGTTGAGAATATTAGACAACAAACAGTGAGCTCCTTTCCCACAATTTGCCAGAAAGCTTTAAAGAAAGCTCCAGAAATCCCATCAGCCCCAGGAGATTCATTATGATGAATCTGACTAACTGTCGTATTGATCTCCTCTTCACTAAATCTCGTCAGGAACTTGTTGTTTACTTGTTGGGTGACCATTGCCTCAATATGCTGAGTTAATTGTTGAATATCAAAATTAGGAGGGGAGGTTGAGGAAAATAGATCTGAAAATAGTTTGAAATCATACCAGCTACTAGTTTCTGGTCAACTTCCCATCTTCCATTCTGATCTAGGAGTCCCTTGATTTTGTTCACTCGTTTTCTATGAGAGACCTTATTACGAAACCATTTTGTATTGCAGTTTCCCCACTTTAAGCCAATGTTCTCAGGACCTCTGCTTCCACTAGATTTCTTCTTCGAGAAGCAGCTGTTCGAGTTCGACTTCAGCACAATTTGACCCGTTCTGGTCAGTCCGATGAGGAAGATTCTGAATAGCTTGTTCTATTTGCATTTCAGCCACTTGAATTCGTCTTTTGTAGTTTTCTGTTCGATTGGAACATCAATTGGACAAGGACTGAAGGCAAGATTTTAGTTTGGCTTTTAGAGAACTAGGACTGGCATGGAAAGGGCTACTCTACCAACCATTACCCACAACTGCTTCACAACCCACATCTTTTAGCCAAGTTTCTTCAAACCGAAGAATTCTCTTTGATCTATTCTGCTTCTTTACAGCCTCAACGGCCACTTCTAACCTCAACAATCTATGATTAGAAGTTCTATAACCCAGATGCCTGACATTGCTATTAGGGAAAAGAGAGAGTTAAGTTGGGTTACAAAAAATCCTATCTAACCTTTCAAAAATAGTTTGACCATTTGACCACCTGTTGCACCACGTAAAAGGGTTCCAATAAACCCTATATCCATAAGGCTACAATCATCCACCATCCTACTAAAGTTGATAATCAACCTATCATCTTTCCTATGCCCACCTCTTCTCCCCATGTTCTAAAATGTCATTAAAGTCGCCCCCAATTAGCCAAGGTGTGGATAAACTACCCCTTAAACTCCTCATTAGATCTCACGATAACTTGCAACTCTCCTCCTCCGGGTAACCGTAGAAACCTGTCAGCTCCACTCATTTCTTTTGAAAAATGCACTCAACCATCATTGTGGTGGTTGGAAAAAGAATTAAGAGTAAAATTCACCTGCTCCTGCCATAACAATACCAAGCCTCTACTTCTACCCTGACAATCCACCGAAAAACAGTTCCTGAAACCGAGTTAGATCTTCAAATCTTGCCACTTGTCACTCATCACTTTTGTTTCGGACAAAAATAACACCTAGGGTTGCTACACTAAATTGTGCAGACTTCGTAATGTTCGAGTTTCTCACTACTAATTTCACTCACTGTCTCACTAGCTACTTTCTTTTGTTTACCTAAGCCTTGGGCAAAATATCATAGGCCTTTTCACGACTAGCCAGGCCTCTGTCCTGCCTTTTCCATGTTTGCTTGGCCCCCTTTCCACCTTTTTGCAAGGGCCCACCCCAATTGTGGTAATTATCCACCATGTATTTGGAATTATTCGTGGTCAAATGTCCCCTTCCTTTTAAATCACCTTCTAATTCAGCAAATAATTCAAATTCCATATAATCCGCATAGCATTAAATTCCTTGTTTTTCTTAATTGCCAAAATTTCTTCCCTCCCAGAAACATCAAGAGACATTGATTGTAAAAGTAAAGAGAGATCCACGATTTCTGCTTAAACTTGTGCTCTTTCCTCCTCCATGGTCGGATCCTCAGCCTCCCGGTGGTGCGCCGCCTCTTGGTACTTCGTGTCCTCCCCCGTCTGCCGCTGCTTAGGTAATGGTTCGTTGGTAGATCTTTAGTTGTCATCACTCTGCCTCCAAGCTCCCCGACCACCTCGACCTCCTTTAAGATGGTGACCCCTACCCGATCGACCTCCCCATATGCCCCTCCCATCATCCCCAATCTTAGATTTCTTTAGGATCGAAGCTCGTAGCAATTCGCCATACTGTTCGTGTTTTCCTTTATCCGAATTCATGTGTCGTTTATCATATTCTCTAGCAAAGTGTCCCAAACTTCCGCATTCATAACGAAAGTCATGCAAATGACACCAAACATTAAATTACTAAGTGATTAAATTTATTACAAAATATTTTTTCATTTCATTAGAGAGATTAGGGCTTCATGGAATGAAGGAAAGAAAAAGGGATGGAGATATGATTTTTGAGAGAGAAATAGATTTGAAATTGAAAAATCCCTAAATTACGTATGGTTTCCCTTGTTTACAAGGGTAAAAAGTGTTTTCTATCGTTAGAAACTGTGTTTTAAGTTTAGTTTACTGTCCATAATCTGTCATTTGGGGTTATCTTAGGTTATACATGCATATAGGACATGTTTACATGCTTTAGAGTTGATTTCTAATGAAAATTACAATTTTTGTGCAAAAAATACCGAGCTAGACGTCTGGAGCCTTCCCCAATTCCAAGAATGCCCTTAATGTAAAACGCAAGTTTTTATGTGTTTTGAAGCTCCCCCAAGTCTCTCCACGTGTCTTCCATGCATTGATGATAGTCAATTCAACCAACAACCCAACTAAAATATGTTGTAAAGGGATGACTCTCCATGAAAGTCTCAACCTCCTAACCACCTTGAAGTTCCTATAAATACAGCAGCTTCCCTCATTTTCAGCTTTCGACATTTTACTCTCAGCTTCTTTACGTTTTCCCTTTTAAGTTTTTAGTTGTTGTTTTAAACTTTGTTTATTTCAGGTTCATCCTTTATTTTCCTTGTTATTCTTAGATGGTAAGTTTGATCTTATTCAATTAAAATTCCAGCAAGTTCCTTGATATCCATCTCTCTCTCTACGAAGTTGTAATCACACAATCTTGTGGAATCGACTGAGTATTGCTCCTCAATCTTGAAAGAGAACGGGTTAGGGTCATTCAGGTTACAACTCCACCATTTTCAGCTTGTTTAAATTCTATCTATCTTTTAATCATGTCTCTTATTTCTATCAACGTTCAATTTTGTTTTTCATTTAAAGTTATGAATTAAATTTATTTTCCCAAGCCTGGTTATGGATGATTAGCTAAAGTTTTTAAAATTCAATAAGGCAAGAGGTGTTTTTCTCTTCTTTTATCATTTAAGGTTGTTTTACAAAGTTACAACTTGATTTGGCCAATTAGTGTTTTAACCAAGCATCAATACTGAAAGGGTTGATACATTTTCACAACTTTAATGATTTAACTTTGGAGAGAAATACTTTAGACATAAAGATTTCGCTCGGATAGCCTAGACATAGGACCTCGACCTAAAGTTATGGTTTGTTTTTATTAAATTAAGTTCAATTTTCTAATAGACATAGTAGGGATGAACTTATACCTTCAAAATCACTTAGACATAAGAAGATGGCGAAGCAAAATCGATGAAAAAATTAAGAGGCACATGGCGCCTAGTTGGAAAAAGTTGTCGTATTTTTAGCTAATTCGAAGTAACGGGACTGAGTTTATTGCACTAAGTCTTAAAATACCAAAACCAACATTATCCTTGATATTTGCTACCCCAAATTCAATTGCAAAGTCACCAATCAACATCATTTTCATTAGAAAGACCTCATTTGTCTCTGAGGATCGATACTCGGAATACTTATTTCGTTTTACTACTTGGACGGGTGTACACTTGTGCTCTATCATTTATTTTCATTCCAAAATCCCAAACAACACACACAGAGATTAGGGTTTCATGGAACGAAGGAAGGAAAAAAAGGAGGGAGATCTTATTTTTGATAGAGAAATAGATTTGAAATTAAAAAAATCTCTAAATTAAGGATTTTTCCATATTTTGAATTTTTTCTTAATTGTTTATTAAATATATATTTAAGAGGGTAAATTTGTAAAATTCTAGAGGGGTTCTATCTTAACCATTTTAAGACAAAAGTATAAAATCTCGAACATTAATCTATTTATGTAAATTTAAGTCTAGTAGTTTACTTATCCCTTGCAAGTATAACACTAATTTGCAAACGGGTCCTTAATGGTTTTGAAAGTGGCTGTATTTTATTCGCATGGTGCTCCTTCTCCCATAGCTTTTTTATACTGTTGAACTTGTATTGGTATTTTGGAAGCAAATATGAATTATTTTTATTAGTGGTTTTTAAAATTAAAAAAATAATAATAATAATCAGTTTCTTATTTGATTTTTAAAAAAAAAAAAAAATCAATCAATTACCTTTTCAAATTTCAGTAACTAATTTTGTTAGACTGGTGTATTTAATTTTAATGATTTTAAGGGTGTGTTTGAGAGTCTTTCCTTTCCATAAACCATGTTTGAAAATTAAAAGTTTGATTTTAAAAAAGTTTAAAATCTTTTGTAAGGCGTCACTTGGATGGTGATTTTGAAAAATTAATTATACTTAAAATTTTTTTTTTTCAAAATCACTCATTCTACCATCACTCTCCAAGGTGTGTTTGATCTCTTTCTAATTGATAATTACATAAATTCTTGGTAATCGAGATCACAAAGAAGTATTAAATCTTATTCTTAGGTAGCTACTCTAACTCTCTATACCCCACAAAATAGCAAAAATATCCTGCCTCCCAAAGAGTTTTGCCCTTATTCCAAAAAGGTGATACAACAAAACCTCCTCCACCATCGTCCTGTATTCTTCGTTTCTCGTCCTAAAGTCTCTAAAAGGCTCAAAAGATCACGCTCATGACATACTTGAGATGCACGTTGTTTCAAATAAATTGCAGATAAAAAGAATGTATGAAATAAAGATACTTGTCAAGAAAAGTCACTCAGGACTTTATACAACAATCAATCCTATAGTTTACAAATTTAAATTTACCTACCAAAAGGAAAAATAAAAAATAAAAGGAGCAAAATCTCCATTGTAGCATAGACTCATTCACAATTGAATCACCCGCAAGCCAAAATAACAAATGAGAGCCCAACAAGCTTTGAAAGAATCTCAACCTTGGCTTGAAATAAGCATCTGCTTTCTGTTGGCCCTATCAGAACTGTTGGTCTTGAGACACAGCTCTGAATCTGATATAGTACACTTCAGTTTCATTTCCAGATTTCTTCTGCATACCTAACAGTTGGGAAGGTCATTTGGAGGAGGAAGAAGAGACTCCTCTGGCCCTTTGCCATTGTCCACTAGAAATGCCATCTTCAGTCCCCATGTGGTGTGCACTTCCAAATGGCAATGCATAAACCAAACCCCTGCCAATATGAAGCAACAAAAACCCCACAAATTTCATGACATGTTCATGTCAATCAATAGATTTTAAGTTTTGTAGCATTTTCCCAATCATTTTCCTTCAAGTCTTTCCCGTCATTAAACATTGAAAGAAAGATGACGGTTGAATTTTGAATTTCAAAATGATATTCCGATGAGGTAGTTAGTTGTTAGTATGATAGAACTCAAACTAGAAATATATTGAAATATAAAAGATATAAGAACTACAAAAACTCCCAAGTAATTCTACGTACTTGGACCCTCCCCTCTCTTGAGTATTCTTACTCAAGCGTAAACCATACTCACCTATTGCCTATCTCACTCCTCACTCACTCTATTTATAACCAAACCTCCTAACAACTTTCCTAACCAATTTCTAATATACCCTTAATACTCTAATAATATCCTCAATTGTATCCTATTAGCAATCCTATCACGCTTCAAATGAGTACATTCTATATAAAAATAAGCCATATTTGATAAAACATGTTAGTTAATATAATGTCTTTTGATGATGCTGCATAATCACTTTGTCTATTAACTTTAACATCTTGTGACACTAAAGTATAAAAATCGAAACTTTTAAAAGGTTTAGAATGAAACTAAAGAAAAAAAACAAAAATATTGAAGACTAAATTTATACTTTGCGTTCATAAAATTGCCTCTAGTTTCCAGCAAAGTAAAGGTGTTACCTGGATTATCAGCCCGGAATCTGATAGCAACCCATCCCCCAGAAGGAACCCCAATTGTATTTCTCTCCACAGGGTCAATAAGATTGAATTTCTTGGGATCTTTCTTGGGATTGAAGTTCCCTAAGCCACTTCCAACAACAAAGAAGTTGAAACCATGAAGATGAACTGGATGGTTTTCTGGAGCTATCATAGCAGTATCTTGTAACACCAATTGAACCGTAGAGTTATAAGGTAGTCTGTAAAGCCTAGTCCCTTTGTCGTCTGCAAGTTACTCGGCTGCTTTCCCGTATATTGTATCTTATTGGTGGATTTGCAGGAAAGTCATCAGTAAAGACACCATTAATTTTGAAGTAATGAGCTTGAAGAAGTGAAATGGAAGGCATAACAAATGTCACATTGTTTATATCAGCCACCACTTGGTTGCCACTCGAGCATGATTTACAAGGATTAACTCCGAGGCCAACTGTGAAGAGCAAAGAATGATCAACTTCTAATGGGACTCTCGCTGGATAATGTTTTGAGTTCAAGCTGCGGAGGGAGTTTGTGAACTTTGTTGCAATGGGGGTGGCGTTTTGAGGAGGCAGGCCAGTGAAGCTGGTAGGGGTAGTAGAAAGTGTGCCTGAGTAATGTAGAGTGGCAGTGGCAGTCACATTATCAACCGCAACAATGGGGGTGTCCATAAAAGTTGATGCCGAAACCGCATACTTGCCGCTCTCAAGGTTGGCTGTCAAAAGGGCGTTTGTGGTTTGGCCCGGTGCTATGAGGATGGTGTCGGTGCTGAAGGGTTTTGTGTATGCGGCATCGACTTCGACCACAGTGAGCTTGTGCCCAGCAATCTTGAAGAAGAGCTCTTCATTCAGTGCAGCATTGATGATTCGCAACAAATATGTTTTACCAGGTTGTACTGGCACGGAGAATCCTGTGAAAACCAAATATGTCCTTAATCATATATTAGGAGTGTCAAAATTGCCGATGCCTCATTAACAGCTATGCGGCAAATCTTCATTTTAAGTGAGATTAAATATATCCTAAACTATTAGCTTTAACTTTTGGCTTTAGTATTAGTTCAACATGGTATCAGAGAGGTCCTATGTTCAAACTCTACCCTAACAATGTTATGCTCATGCTAATTTCTAAACTCACAAACAAGAGAGAGTGTTAATTATATGTATATATAAGATTTAATATAATGAAACTTATCAACTTAAGCTTTTGAATTTCGCAGAATTTTGAACACTATGATGAAGAATCCCTAACTTCTTTATGCTAAATGAAAACACCATTACCTCAAACAGACAAACCCATGCTCCTGAATTTGCTAATAATGCCTACATTTACCTCGTGTGAGACAACCATGGACAGGCCCAGGATGGCCATTGATGGTGTGAGCATCAGAGACATTAGGAGCCAAACCAGACTTAGTAGCCTCATTAATAACAGCTTCAACATCAGACTTCCACCACTCACCTAAAAGTAAAACAACCAAAAACAATAACAAAGAGTTGGTTGCGGCAATTCAACAAACACCTACAGTGCATTAGCCGAAAAGGGTGGAAATAAGCTCAATTAAAAAGGGCGAGTACCTAATACGAGAACGAGTTCCTTATGGGGCGTGGGGAATGGGTAAGGGACGCCGAGCTTGGGCAAAATGACGATTGCGCCGTAGAGAGTGGCTCTGAGCCAAAGAATATGGGCGTGCCACAGAAGAGTCCCTCTCTGGCCGGTGATGGTGAAGTTGTAAGTATAGCTTTGCCCGCGTTGGATTGGGCACTGCGTTATATAGGCTGGCCCATCTGCCCATCCCGTTCTCAGCTGTCTAATGCCATGCCTGTGTGACCAGACCGTTCAAAAGAGCCAAGTATTATCTTTTTTTCTACATTTTTATTACGATTTATTTCATAAATTTTAATTTCTAACGAAAAAGATCTTTTCCAAAGTTAAAGTTTCAACTTAGGTTAGGTAACAATTTACTCTTTGTAATTTATAAACGTTTGTCTCTCAACATTTTATCAACCTACATATTTAGAAACTCCATTAGATTTTAACAACATTTGTCACGATAGAGACCTAAATAAAGTATAAAGGCTAAACTGTTATAAATTAAAAGTACATTGACTAAATTGTTTACCAACTAAATTTTAGGGGCTAAATCGTTACTTCAATGAAAGTAAAAAATGAAAAAAAATGATTTTTAACCATATTTATATAATTTTAAAACTTTAGTTAAATTATAAATTTTATCCCCTATAATTTGGATCAACTGAAATTTAGTTCTTATGATTTTAAACTTTCAATTTGGTCCCCAAAGGCGGGTAGACTTTACAAATTGTCACTAAATAATGATAGAAAGTTTTGAAACCGTATGAGTTAAAATGAAAATTAACATAAATCACAAAGATCAGATTTGTTTAACTTAAAATTTTAAACTTGTCCTCATTAATGATAGTTTATATTTAGATAATCTTATTGAAGTTTACAAATTAAAAAAAAAAAAACATTAGTAGTCTAAATCATGAAGTTGTAAAAATGTGCGAATTCAATTCCTATTGAGATATGGAGAATTCGAACTCACGACCTCCTGATCGAATCTCATGATTAAGTTGGCAGTAATCTATTATAATTAATATGATCGTTTTATGAAAATTACACACGTCAAAGTATCAACCAATAGATTGTGAGTTCGATCCCCCCACCCCACATGTTGTACTAAAAAAAATAAAAAGAGATACAATATGTTACTAATTTTCCAGTCAATTATTTTGAAAAAAGAAAATAAAAATCTTATACATGTTTAATAATTACTCTGCTTTTCTTTTCTTTTTTTCTGAAAATACAAAAACTATATGTAAACTTGTTGTTTTTGTTTTGATTTCCACCTAATTAATAAGCTTTCTGTTTACTAAAAAAAATAATAACAAAAATAAGCTTTCTGATTCTAGGACAAAATTTTAAAACCATATATATTTTTTTTAACACTTAAAATTTGGCCAAAACGTGTAAAAATATTTCTAGAAAAAAAAAAACTTGTAAGTAAACAAATTCATTTGTTTAAAAGAATTAAAAATAAAATATTTGTAAAAAAGAAAAAAGAAAAAAAAAGCCTTGCCATTTGATGAAGCTAGCAAAATATAGTTTTATAAATTATTATTTGAGCACAGTTATAGCAATAAATCAATAATTAATTGTAAATATAACAATAAATTTTATGATTACAAATATAATAAAAATGGAGGCCTAGCCCAACGAAAGAAATGGAAAAACTGTTTATACCAATCGTATTGATATATATACCTAATATCAACTATATCAGTGATATGAAGTATATCAGTAACAATGACAAAATTGAAATAAAAAAAACGAATTTTATCATATTTGTAAAATCAACCGACTAATATTATAGTTATAAAGTGGTAATTATTTGCCATGAATGTTTAAGACCCGAGTAACAACGACCCATCAAAATTTTAGAATTGATATTATTACAACCTCCGAAACATGAAGCATGTAACACAAGAACAGGCTATATTTTGTTTTGTGTGTGTGTTTTTTTTTTAATCTATATATTTTGTTAATTTTATGGATAAATTTTGAGTTCCAGCTAAATTAAAAATTTATGAAATTGAAGACTTCAACTCAATTAAGTTTAGTTGGTAGGAAGATAGGATTAGTTGGAAGTTAGTAATTCAAATAGGAAAATTTGAATCAATTTTAATACAAATAAAGTTTTAGTTAATTTTGTTTGAATTATTTTTTTTTAATATAGAGATTCGAATCAATGATCTTTTATTGGAGATAAATATCATAATTAATCAATTGAGCTAAATTTATATTAGAAGTATTTAAATAAATAACATAAAATAATTATATATTTTCATATATATCAAAAAGTTTAAAAGAGAGAATTCAAAATCAAAACTCAAACTAAAATATATGTAAAATACACTAAAATAACATCATGTTTTTATTCGAAAAAATCCTCAATTCGACACTGTCAATTCATCAAAATAAAATTGGTCAATTTTAACAGGTAATTTTTTGCAATAGTAATTCAAAATTATTAATTACATAATAATAACTCAAACTTAAACTTAAAATTAAAATTAAGCTAAGAGCAAATTTAATACTTTAAAAAATAACTCAAATGAAAGGTGCCTTTTTCATTTTTTTTTTAATATTTTTTTTTCTTTTGAGTATAATAAATGTAGCGTATAGAATAGATGTCTTACCGATTATTTATACTAAGATTGATTGAAATATTCAATTGAGAGAGGCTGACCAATGGATGCTAACGTTATATGGGACATGGTTGACGACTTTGACCAAAACGGTGTCGTCTTCTCTGGCATAAATGGTGGGACCCGGGAACTTCCCATTACAGTAACTATGGGCTTACTTGAACAAAGCCTGGTAACTTTCTTCATCACCACCACCTGTTGTAAATTATAGAGGTGAGAATTTGAATCTATAATGTTTTAGAGTGAATAAAGATACTTTAATTATTTAAATATACAAATAATATACTTGAATTGTATAGGTAGAAGTTGATTGTATTAAATTTATTTTTTATTAAAATTAATGGTAAATCCATTCATTTTATGAAAAATAAAATTGATATTGAAATTATTTTTTTACAAAATACCCAATTGTGCGACAACAAGACGAACCAATACCAATCCAACTTCTTATTATCAACCAAAAAGTCGGAGATTCGAATTATCACTCCATATGTTGTTGAACTAAAAAAAGAAAAAAAATATTATGTTTCCATGTATATTTTGTAAAATTGTATTTTAAAAATGAGTTAAAACTTCCATACAAATATTTTTTATTAATTTAATTAATGAACATAATTCAACGGTAAATGACATTTAGATTAGAAGTTTAAATTCTCATGCTTCATATTTGTTAATACCGTTAACAAATATTAACGTTCAATGTGACATATTGCACGTTGATTTACTTAAATCGTGTGTTGTATCATGTTAATTAATTTATTTAAAATTTGTCTAATAAATATATCATCGATATTTTTAATAGAGAACAAATAAAAAAAATTAATTATAAGTTTGGTCCCTGAACTTTCAATAAGCCATTATGTACTTTAAAAACGTTTCTAAGACGTCTTTAAAATTTCAAAATTATTTTATCTAATTTGTAAAAGGTTTTTGATAAATTCCTTAACTTCAAATTTTGTGTCTATTATTAACTAATTCTTTATTTTAACTATTACATCACCAAACACCTATATATTTGCTTGTGATTAGATGGATAGAATTAGCTTAGACAGCATGACACACGTAATCATTAAATCATTAGAGTGTTAACAATATGACTCTGTGAAACACAAAATTAAAAGTAGAGAGACATATAACTAATTAGAAACATTTTAAAGTACAAAGACTGATATAGCTACAACATCGAAAGTATTGGTTTTAGAGTTTGTAACCGTTCTTATTTCTCGTTACTTATTTTTTAAAAAAGTTTTTCAAAATTGGGCGAAATTTTAGAAACAACAAATAATCAAATTTCTTATTTATTATTTATTATTACCACTTCTATTTTTTCCAAAACATAAGATAAATGTATTATTTTATTTTTGAAATACGCAATAAAATATAACATAAAAGTTTTGAATATTTAATTTGAATTCAAATTAAAACTAAAATTAAGTAGGATTAAGTTTATGAATTATAAAGCTAACTATATTATATCTTACATTGAACTTGTAATGACGGACGAGGCATTCCACCGGCGCCGGCGACAAGAAACAAGAAGCGGCCAGCAGCAGCGCCGCCGCTAAGCCTCTGAAGAAGCGCAGCCCCGGCACCGGCACCGCCATCTTCTGCTTCTCTATATTTAACTGTAGCGGCGGAAGAGAGATCGATGGATACGAGAACGATGGATCAAACTATGAATATATAAACAATTTTTTGGGCAGTTGAATTGAATAGGTTTCGTTACGATGTCATTGCATTAGTTAGATTGCCCAAAGGAATTCTCAACACCTAAGCCTTTTTTTTTCTCTCTCTCTCTCTTTCAAATTTTAAAGATGCACCAATTGGGTACCTAAAGAAGGAACAGTATGGAGGAGAGATAAATTAAAGTATTAGTAATTTAGGATTGGTTTGTTAAGAGTGGTTGGTAAAGTTTCCGTTTATTTATTAAAATATAATTGCATGTCCCCAACACTCATGAATTCAAACATGATCAAACACCATTTATATATATGTTTTGTAACAAATTGGAAATGGAAACAAAGTAACAATAAATTTGTGTTGACTGTTTTCAACATTTCTATACAATTTTGAGAATGTTTCCAAAAAATGAGAAACAAGAAATATAATTAGTTACAAAATGTTTAGTTTTCTTAATAAAATTTGGAAATGAGAAACAATAAATAGGAACGTTATCAAGCGAGTCCTAACGTTCCTAATTCCTCTTTTTTTAATAAAGAAAAATATAATTCATGACTCTCAACCCCATAGATGCCAGAATGGTTGATTTTTATTGATGTTGAAACACATTGGAATGAGAACTTTCTAAAATTTCTATATAATTTTAAAATGTGTTTAAAAAAATATAAACAAAGAAACATAAATAGTTGTAAAATGCTTAGATTTCTTAATAAAACTATAAACGATAAATAAGAAAAGAGAACGTTACCAAACGATTTTTTTTTTTTTTACCAAGCGAACCTTCAATGGTTAAATCTTGTTTTGGTTCATGAACGTATAGATTTATACTATTTTGGTTATTAGGGGATCATTTATTGGGTGAGAATCAAAATACATTATTTAGATTCTTGCGTTTGTTTTTAGGAATATAGGATATATATCCAAACACATTTTGTGAACAGATGTTCCGATATCTCAGAATGTCAATGCAGAGAGACATCTAAAGGAGCTTTTGATGGCCTCTTGAAATATATGAGATTTGTAAAGACCCGTTTAGTAACGTTTTCGTTCTTAGAAACGTTAAGCAGATGATAACTATGTCTGTTTCTTGTTTTCATTTTCTTAGAAACGTTTTTTAAAATGGATAGAAATTTTAGAAACAATAAAATCAAACTTCTGGTCTGTGGTTCCCATTTTCCATTTTTTTCCAAAACATCAGGTAAAACTATTGTTTTATTGAATAATATTAAAAAATATTTATAGCATAAAAATATTTGAATATTTAATTTAATATTAAATTTAAAATTTTAGATACCTTACGTTTCTTTTTCAATAAAAAATAAAGAACAAGAAACAATTTTTTAATTTTATAATTAAAACAAATTAATGTATTTATTAAGTATTAAATAACTCTATGGAATTAAATATATTTATATATTACATTTACATTAATGATATAATATCTCAATTTATTTTTAATCGAAATTGAGGTGTAATCTTCTGGAAAATTTCTAATCCTCCCGTAATAGAAAACTTTCATGCTCCTTCCATTTAAAAGTTGCCACATCTAAAGTATCTTTATTATTATAAAAAGTGAAAAAAATATATAATATATTTTACGTGAAGTCCACATATTTAGAAACAATATTTATTCCATGTAATTTACTTTCTCTCTCTTAATTTAATGTTACATTATCTCTCCTATTTATTACTCTTATACATGATTATTTATTTTTATTTATTTTTTAATCTATTTCTCATCTATTTTTTTAATCTATTTCTCATTTCAGTACTATTTATATCTTCAATTGCTTATCTTATTCTCAATTTTCATTTCCTTAATTTTCTCCCTTAAGAGTTTTCATTTTTCTTACAGAAGGTTGGAACTTCAACTATTTGTATTTCATCATTTAAATTACGTATGACTTTTCAATCTATTTTTAATTTTTATGGTTCTTTATTATTATTATTTTTTTTATCTATTCCATTCTAATCATTTTATATCTTTTTCACTTTTTCTTGAATGCATAAAATACTTTAATGTCTTCATCCACACGGAAAGAAATGAATCTTAAAGTATGTTATGTTTAATTTTTTTCATTTTTATGATTTTATTATTTGATGAAAATACACTTGTTTTTTTTGTCATTTTGAGCAAAAACATTGTTGAACTTTAGTTTAACTGAAAATTTTGTTTCATATAAACGGTTAGCCCATAACATTTAATTCAATAAAATGGAAATAAATGGCTAGCCCATAACATATAATTCAAAAAATAAAATTTTCAGTTTTAAATATATGTAAATTAATTATCATGTTTTATTATTTGATATTGATACGTATATTAAAACAAAAGTTGGATAACAAAATAGGTAACAAATAAAATACATTGTATTTACTTCTTAAGTATTTTTAAGTATCTAGTTTTAAAATTTTTGTTTTTATTTGAAAAATAAAGTTACAAATAAAATTTAATTATAATATTGATTAAATGATACAAAACAATTATTTAACTATTTGAAAATAAAATTACAAACAAAATGAAATATCAAAATAAAATAAACAAACCTTCTTTCTTATTTTAGAAATCTACGAATGACAATAAAAAAATAAGATATAAAACTACTTAATACAAATTTTATTGGTTTGAAGAAAGAGAAAAAAGTGAAATAATAGTTACATTAACAAAAGAAAGCAAATCTACCAAATGTAAACTTAGCATAACTTAACTAGTTAAAATATTTATCCGGATCAAAAAGTCATAAATGCATATATATGTCCTGCTGAAAGAAGAAAATTAAGATGTAAAAAAAACAAGGAAGAGGAAAAAAGGAAACAAAATAAAGAAAGAAAAATTAGCAAATAAAAGTTGAGAATAAGAGAAGTGAAAGATGTAAATAAGAAATAAATAAAAAAATTAAAAAATAAATAATCATATAAGAATTAAGAATAGATAGATAGAGAGAGAATGTACGGTTAAATTAAGAGAGAAGATGAAATACGTAGAATAAATATGGTTTCAAATGTGGATCCCATGTAAAATGGAAGGAGTATGGAAGTTCTTCATATAAGGAGCAATCTTCTCTTTATTTCACACCCTTCCAATTATTTTTCACTATTTTTGTAACTAATTATTTTTCAATATTTTGTAATTAATCATTTTTTCCCTTTATTTTAATTAAGATGCATCCTTCTGTACCATTGGAATTGGTTTTTTGTTTAGTTATTCCGTATAAATTCTAAAAAACAAAGAATGAATTCCACACGGAGACGTGATAAAAAAAATTATATCATAAATCAGTATTATTCCTTTGGATTTTTTCTTTTTCTAAACTTGATAATGTATAAATATAAGCCAATGGCCCTACTAGATATATATATATATATATATAATCCAATCAAGATATTATCAATTATGTAATTGCTTCTTTTGAAAAAAAAAGAAAGTTCAAGTTGAAATTGAGATGAATGGCTAATATTAGATATTTTATATATAGAAAAAAAGACTCAAATTAATACAAATTAATTTGTTTTAAAAAATAAAATATAAAATTGGTATAAATTAAATTCATGAAAATACAAATTATTAAAGACATAAAAGTTAACAGTAAAAATTACATAAATATTCGTAAAAACTTTCTTAGAAAATATATAATTATAAGATACCCCAAGTATAAATCAGGCGTAGCTATTCAAATATACGCATACATCATTATAAGTTTTCTTTTAAAACAAATGTTGTTATCTAAAGATGTTAGATACCTAATTAAGATGTTTAAAATTTCGGACATCTAAAGATGCCGAACATCAAAATCTCACAAAACAAACAACCCCTAAACTTTCAAAAGGTTGGTTTTATTTATAAACTTAAAAAGAAAAAAACTTTTAGTTGTCCTTAAACTTTCAAATATCTTTTTAAGTCATGAATTAAAAAAAATATAACCGTTTTGGTCCTTGGTGTATCATTTTTCCATTTAATGTTTTCATTTACCTAATACTACTCGTTTCCAACATTTGTAGTTTGTGTACATGCTCACATTAATATGTTAATATAGAGATATTCCAAGCAACATTAACAAATTGTTAAAAAATAAAAATAAAAAAAATAAAGATCAATATGTTTATTTCTCTAAAGTTTAGGAACTAAAATAAAATGAAATAAGCAATTCAACAACCATAATTGGTATTTAAAATTTCGAGAACAAAAAATGGAACAAACCTTAAAGTCAAAAGGAATTAAATGAGATCTTAAAACCTAATATTATGTAAGATTAGGTTTTCTACTTTGCCAAAAAAAAGTTTATTTTCCAAAAAGAAAAGTGATTATTAAGTTAAATCATACATTAGATCAATTATCTTCCAACGTTTGTATCAATTATAGAGGTCAAGAAATGATCCTGCAATTCTCAAATTTACCTTCAATGTATAAAAAACTTTCACATCATTCTACGAAAATTATTAAAATCAACTAAAAACAAGGTGATATCATTAAATTATTATTATATTAAACATATTTAGACAATCGGATATATAATATCTAACAGAAAACCCAACAAGTTAGACCATCAAAATCTATTTAAATTCATTTATTTCAAGTGGAATGTTCCAATATTAAATATAGTGATAAAACATTAATTTAATGACACATAAAATGGATAGAAAATAGAATCCTAGAAGAAGGTATAATATAATATAAAAAACTATTAATAAAAGATTCTGAAACTTGAAAATATATTTTAAATTGGGAAGTTGATTTGTTTCAACGAGACGTAGGTGGCGGTAAGAGAAGGCAGTTGCAGGATTTGGTGCAACCGTATTGGGGTGAAGTACACCCGATCCTAGCTAACATAACCAAACACTTGATTCATACAAAAACGGTGGAAATAGAACTAATAATAATTTTAATCCTAAAAAGTTTTTAAAATTTTATTAAAATCTATTCCTCATCTTTAAGGAAAAAATTTACACGACTCATTTTTTTGTACCTTCAATTTTTTTTTTATTTTTTATTTTTATCATGCTACTTTATTGGATTATAGTCTCAACTCATCAATAAGATGAAATTTATAAGGGTTTGTTGGTGTGAACTTTTCTTAAAAGTTAGTGTTGGAAAAAATCGAGAAATGCCACGTCGGCTTTGGGTCACTGATGTGCGGAGGTTGGCAGTCTAAACTTAGCCACGCAGCAGGAGGTTCCTACAGCTTGGTGAGCCTGAGTTTCCAGCCAGAGCACCTCCTCTCGCGTATATTTGGGAGTAATTTTAACAGAGTTAATAACTGTCAGGATCATGCCGCGATCCTCACCTTAATTCTCATAATAGGAATTCCCATATGAACTCCTATAAGTACACTCTCATTTCAACCAAGCAAATATGCAATTGATCTATCTAAAATCGACTTAGAGATTCAAACTTACAACTGACTTGAGGGTCGAAGCATCTTTTCGTTATTTGCAGGTCTCCTTGCCAAGCTCGCTCGACTTAGCTCGATCTTTCGGATATCATCACGTAGATTTCTTCCAAAAATAATAATAATAATTATTGTTTTTTGCTTTTTTTTTAGAATATAACACATTATAGTTGTAGGATGAGATTCAAATCATCATAAGGTTACTAAGAGAGCTATGACTTATTAAAACGACCTCCCACATCGGCTTTGATGCACGTGCCGCCGATTGCTGAAGGTCACCAAAACATGGAGGCTATTGGTTAATAAAATGCGTGTGGGCTGCTTGTTTCAAAAGAAATAGAAAAGAAAAATGTTAATTAGAGAAAGAGAGAAAGAGGAAAGAAGGAAAAGAGAAATCTCAAGAACATTTTAGAGAGTGAAAGAAAAATATCCATAATTACATCGGAGAGAAAGAGAGAAGAAATAAGGAAGATAAAACAAGAAAGAATGTGTTAATGGAAAATAGAGAGAAAGAACCATTATGTAAAGAGAGAAAAGAGGGAAATAGAGGGAAGAAATAAGGGATGGAAATCTAAAATATTAGTGGAGAGGTAGTGTTATGCATGAATTCGGCCTTCTGGAATCTCGCCAAATTTACACCAATCTTTAAAATTATGAGATCAATGAACCCAAAAGAGAATGACACTAAGACTAGCGTGACTCTTGCCACACGGGCTTCGATGCTTAAGTTAGAATCGAAGAAGTTGAGTATAAGATGTAGAGGGTATTGTGAGCATACCTTTAAAGTTTAGGTTGTTGTGTTATTTACACAAATTTTTTCCTCGAGATCTTCCGTGTTGGGCTTGTCAAGCCTATAGTTGATGGAGTCGTGGAATCGTCGGCCCACTTCGGCTGGGCTACATTACATAACCAGTGTGAACTGCTTGGTGCCGAGTAGAGGTCGGGGCCGAGCCTTGGTCGGCCCAATCAACTTGGGTTCTTGACCTTTATTTCGTCGTTTTTTAGAATTGGGCTTTCTCGTCTACCAATCTAGGCCCAACCTTCTACTATTTATCAAATCTCGTTTTTATTTATCCCATAACAATTTCCCCCATCCTCAAGATGGTGATTTTTTTTTCAATGGTTGAGCTCACTATCTTCAGAGTAAGTTTGTTGAAGTGAGCTTGGGATGTCGATTCAATAGTTGGGCTCGCTATCACGAATCAATGGGTAAAAATCGGGTCTGATAAATTGGTGTCGTTAGACCTATGATTCCCGGATCAGTCACTAGTGGAGTACATACCCTTGTAGACAGTCGTTCTCGTCAAGGTCTGTAGGCATTGAGTTCTTTACCCGAAAGCTTTACCCTTGTAGGCAGCACGATAAGCAAGACATGGATGGGTCCGGTGTGTGGGTTTGAAGGGAGCTAGAAGAATGGAGTTAGGCATGCAAGTGGAAGAATGAAGTTAAAATAAATTGAAATTGGAGAAGAAGAGACGTTCGTGTCTCCCAATATAGGTAACCCCTTCCATGATTGCCACGGTATTAATTATCCTCTCTTCCAATATAGCTACCCGTTCCATAATTTTAAAAACAATATTTTTGGTTTTTCAACCTTTTTGTATACTCATTCCACTTTTATGCATTGATTTTACGTTTTGTTAGGATATTTTTCATATTCTTCTACCTCTTAATCTTTATTCATTTGACAGATTTCACGTTTATTTTAGGGGTATATTGTTATATAATTTAGCTATTTTTGATATTTTTATCACAAAATTTTAGGAGTAATTGTTAGATAATTTTAGTTATTTTGATGGGATGATATATTTGTCTGGTTCATTTTTCAAGTTGCACTATATAATATGACTAATTTGCTGGTAGGCTTTTACCTTGAAAAGGCCGAAGATGTTAGGGGTACAATAGATATAGCCATTTAAAATAGACAATTTCAAAATATGGCAAAACACACTTTTGGTTTTCAATAATGACCAACGCAAAAAAGTAGGAAGATCTTTACTAATGTTCAGGGATAAAATTACTCTATTCTAAAAGTTATTTTTACTCTTAAGAATCCTATTTAACCATATTTATAAGATAATTCAAATATTTTTATAATCTTACTCATAATAGTTTTCCAACCCATTTTAGGGAGAATTATACTAACAAATCTAAGGAAAAAATATAATATCTAACAATATTAATAAACAAAATGTAATTAGAATATACTAACACTCAAGCTGTGAACAGAAAAACAAAAATACAACAAATACGGACAACAAATATGATGAACAAAGAAACAAAAGTATAACAAATACGGTGAACACAAAAATACAAGAATAACAAATACAACAAATATGGTGAAGAGAAGAACAAATACAACAACAAATACGGTGAAGAAATGTCTATTTCTGTGAACAATTAATACAAAAATATAAAAATAAGGAGAAAGTAACAAATACAGTAAATAAGATCAACTAAAGAAATACAAATATTATGAACAAATAAGGTATATTTTTGGGGACAATTAATACACAAGCAGTAGAGAGATACAACATGGGAGAAATAAACAAATAAGGTATATTTTTGGGGACAATTAATACACAAGTAGTAGACATGTGACAAATAATAGAAGGTATGATATTCTCATTTTTAAATCAAAGTGTCGAATATAAATAGAAGTTATGACATTTTGATTTGGCTGGTCATTTTTCAATGCCAGGTGACAAATAAGACAATTATTAGTTTCCTTTAATAAGTTACTACGTTTGATTTTTCAAAAAAAAAAAAGTACAACGTGTGGCAAACCAGGCCTGTGCAACACACTGGGCTTTGCCGTACACTAGAATGGGCTTTGCCATACACGGGCCAAAAAATTTTTAAGACTGAGTGCAAGAGAGGTGCGCCAGGCCCAAGCTGTAGTGCAAGCATGGGCGACCCTCGAAGGCCCAGGTAGCAAGCTACAGTGGTGGGCCCTCCCCCTAAAAAAATAAATTTAATATCATGTGGGCCGATGACCCACGTATCAGATATTAAACTGATAAGAACAGATACTACACTTGATCTTAGCCAAAAGGCCGAGAAGGTATGAGAATTTCTGTTTTACAAATCCGCTTTATGAGACCTTCTTCCATTGTTCCTTCTGCTGCTCCGATCGATGTGGGATTTAATGTTTGCTTTTCACAACCCAAAGGATTTCTCCCCTTCTCTCTCCGGAAGTCTTCTAAGGAGGACACTTTAATTAATTCAATAATCCTTTTAAGAGTTTTAATTTTCTGGGATAATTGATAATTAATGATTAATGGTATTTTTTATTTATTGTCAAAGCGAACATAGCTCTCGGTAATTGACATATATCTCCAATCATGAGATTGTGAGTTCAATCTCCACCCCACGTGTATTAAAAGAATATTTCTTGATTTATTTAAGAAGTTTTGACGTGTATTCTACCAGAATGTGGTGTAAATGTAACTTGTTTTATATTACATTTAACTTTAAAATTAATTTGGATAATAGGAAAAAATATTTTTTAGTCTCTCAAATTTTAAAATGGACATTTTAGTGTGATAAATGGTTCTACATGGTTCATGAACCACTTAGTTGACTAGCGTAACGTCTAAATGTGGACTATATTTTATTATTTGACCAAATAAATTAGTTCAATAGTTTGGAAAGGCAATGTGGTTGAGGTTGAGAAGTTGGGATGTTGATTTGGTTGCGTTGCTGTAATTTGAATAAATCATAAATTGATTGAAAAAGTGGCAATCAATTCACGTGCATATGGAAAAGCTTGCTATGTGATGTGATGAGGTGGTGGACCAAGTAAGCGCTGTTGTAAGAAGTTAGAAGGTAATAAGGCTTTGCAGATATTTTTCCATCGTGAGATTTCTTTTGCCTTCGGGCCCCCAAATCAGTGTACCATCTGACAAACCTAAACCTAATAATGGCGGACTCCAAAATATCTGCCGTTTCCGCATTCCTCCAAATCCCACACCGATTCATCGTTGCTACACAGAATCGATCGTAATGGAGAACGGAGAAAGCCAGGGAGGAGCGACGCTCGGCTGTCGATGGAGGAAGAAAGAAAATGGAGTCCAAAACCAGGGACTACTTCAATGGCGTCGCGCCGAAGCGCCACACCAAGCCTCAGCGCAGCGAATTCTCTGCTCAGTACGCCGACAAAGTAACTGGCGACGACGATTACATTCCTGAACTCGCTGAATTTCAGCGCCTCGAATCCGATCCTCGCGAGGTTAGTTTTCCGACCAATTCGATCCTCTAGGGCTCCGAAATACTGTGCAGTGATTGCGTTCTTCAAACTGAAACGGAGGTTGAATTTTCGATTGTTTTGAAATTAATTTGAGCAGAGACTTGATTATGATGGGCGTAACGCCAACATCTCTGAGGAATTTGTGGAGACGAAGTATTATGAGGATCTCAATTGTGTAGACAAACAACACCACACGGTACGATCGATGGATCTGTTCTCCCCTGTGTGTATTTGGAACTCTGTTAACGAAGAGATTTTTTGAATTCGATTCCAGACAGGAACAGGTTTCATAAAAAACGGAGGATGGAGATGGCAAAAGTTTCAGCCTCGAAGCAGATTCTGCAACTGGCATTTGCTGCCATGAATCTTGCAGGGGTAACCCTGCGACCAACGACTGGATTCCGGCCACTAATGATCTGGTAAATTTAGATGAATTCCTTACCTTTTTTTTTGAAAAGTTGGATGAATTATTCCTATAATTGAAGCTCTTGTTTTTCAGCTAGTACATTTATTCTTTTTTTTTTTCTTTTTCATTGAAAATTATGCTTGTTTATTAGTAACTTTTTAGGTTAAATT
>NW_028275195.1:0-44864 GCF_013281855.1 Momordica charantia | reverse complement strand
GAGTTGTTCATTTCGTTGAAGAAGAGTAAAAAGTTCATTTTGCCATGCGAAGAAATAATCGAAACCATCAACTTAGGAATGAAAAGTGAGGTTAAAGAAGTTGAATTGGAGGCAACCCACCAAAGATGAAAGTCGACGTAAAGTTAATAGAGTTGTTATATGAATATCATGACGTTTTTGCTTGATCTTACCAAGATATGTCAAGATTAGACACGAATATAGTTGTACATCGCTTACCTTTAAAGGAGGGATTTGGACCAGTTCGTCAAAAGTTGAGAAATTAAAGCCAGTTATGTTGTTAAAAATCAAAGAAGAAGTGAAGCAGCAACTGGATGCAGGTTTCCCTCACTGTAGCCAAATATCTTGAGTGGGTTGCAAATATAGTACCTGTCCCAAGAAAGATGGAAAGGCCAGGATGTGCGTGGACTATAGAGATTTGAATCGAGCAAGTCCTAAAGATAATTTTTCTTTTACCCCATATTGACGTTCTAGTTGACAATACAGTTGGGTTCTCAACGTTCTCTTTTATGGATGGTTTCTCTGGGTACAACCAAATCAAGATGGCCCCTAAGGATCAAGAAAAGACAACTTTTAATACATTATGGGGCGTGTTTTTGCTACAAAGTCATGCCTTTCGATTTAAAACACGTTGGGCAACATATCAGAGAGCCATGGTTATGTTATTCCATGACTTGATGCATAAAGAGATCGAAGTATGTGTCGATGATATGATTGCAAAGTCTCGCCCGGGAGAAGAGCACGTAGCTACATTACGCAAGTTGTTTGAACATTTAGAAAGTTTCAGCTTAAGCTCAATTCGTCAAATGCATCTTTGGAGTTTCTTCAGGAAAGCTGTTAGGTTTTATTGTGAGTTAAAAGGAATTAAGGTGGACCCAGATAAAGTGTAAGCTATAGTCGAAATGAAACCTCCTCAAACACAAAAGAAGTCCGGAGTTTCCTTGGAAGATTGAACTATATAGCAAGGTTCATTTTGCATTTGACATCAACATGTGAGCCGTTCTAAAGCTCATTCGTAAAAGTAATACGACCATGTGGAACAATGAATGTCAAGTCGCATTCGACAATATCAAGTCCTATCTGCAAAATCCTCTAGTGCTTGTTCCCCCAACACCAAGTGTCCGCTCATTTTGTATCTAACAGTATTAAACGAGTCAATGGGTTGTGTTTTAGGACAACATGATATCTCAGGCAAGAAAGAGCGAGCTATTTATTATTTGAGTAAAAAATTTACAAGTTGTGGGGCCAATATATTCAGTACTCGAAAAGACGTGTTGTGCATTAGCTTGGTCGGGCCATCGACTCAGACACTACATGCTATACTATACGACATGGCTCATTTCAAAAATGGACCCAATAAAGTACATATTCGAAAAGCCATCATTGTCGAGAAGAATTGCCAGATGGTAAGTTTTGTTTTCAGAATATAATATAATTATGTGACGAATAAGGCAATTAAAGGAAGTGCCTTGCAGATTACCTAGTGGATTCGCCTTTGGAGGACTATGAGCCAATTAACTTGGATTTTCCTGACGAAAATATCATGGCAATGGACAAGGAAAAAGAGATCTCAGATACTGACCTTTGGATTATGTTTTTTGACGGAGCTTCAAATGAATTGGGGTAGTATTAATTTCTCCAGAAAAGAAGTTGTTTCCACTAACCGCCAAATTGTACTTCGATTGTACCAATAATGTTACAGAATACGAAGCGTGCAGTATGGGAATTCGAGCGGCTTGTGACATGAATGTTAGAAAGTTACAAGTCTATGGAGATTCGTTATTAGTGATACATCGGCTTAATGACGAATGGGAATCCCGAGATCATAAGTCAATTCCATACAAGAAGTACATACTCGAGTTATGCCAAAATTTTCTGATCGTTGCTTTTGATCATATTCCATGAGAAAACAATCAAATCGCCGACGCACTGGCGACATTATCCTCCATGTTTATTGTAGAGCTAAGTGAGGAAGTAGAACCAATCAAGATTGAAAAGCGAGAAATTCTCGCATACTGTCTCTATATTGAAGAAGAAGTGGATGGAAAACCATGGTATTTCGACATTAAATAGTACATACAAAATAGGGAATATCCTGAAGGAGTCTCAGAAAATGATAAGCGAACTTTGAGAAGACTCGCTATGAAATTCTTTCTAAATGGAGAAGTGTTATATAAAAGGAATCATGATATGGTCCTCCTTAAATGTGTTGATGCAAAAGAAGTAAACAACATTATGAAAGAAGTCCATGATGGTATTTGTGGTATCCACGCTAATGGCCATATAATGTCTAGACAAATCCTTCGTACTGGATACTATTGGCTAACAATGGAGTCAGATTGCATCAAGTATGCTAGAGAATGCCATAAGTGTCAAATATATGCAGGCAAGATTCATGCTCCAGCATCCTTTTTATACTTTTTGTTAGCACCATGGCCCTTTTCAATGTGGGGCATAGATATTATCGGTCCAATCGAACCCAAAGCTACCAATGGGCATCGCTTTATTCTCGTGGCTATCGACTATTTCACAAAGTGGGTTGAAGCAGCTTTATACACCAGAATGTCACAAGGAATGTAATCCTTAAGTTCATAAAGAAAGATTTGATTTGTCGTTATGGTCTTCCAAAGAGAATAATTACAGACAATGCGAGAAATTTAAACAATAAAATGATAGATGAGATATGCAAGCAATTTCAGATCAAGCATTTAAATTTGATAGCTTATCGTCCGAAGATGAATGGTGCAGTAGAGGCGGCTAATAAAACATTAAAAATATCATAGAAAATATGACAATTACGTACAAAGATTGACATGAAATGCTTCCTTTCGCATTACATGGATATCGTACAACGATTCGCACATCGACTGAGGCAACCCCATTTTCTTTAGTGTATGGCATTGAAGTTGTCCTCCCAGGTGGAAATATACCATCTCTAAGAGTTCTGATGGAAGCAAAATTGGAAGAATCTGAATGGCTTCAGACAAGATATGAGCAACTGAACTTCATTGAAGAAAAGAGATTAACCTTATTATGTAGAGGACAAACCTATCAAAGGAAAATGACGTGAGCTCATCAAAAGAAAGTACGTCATCGTCATTTTCAAGAAGGAGATCTAGTTTTGAAAAGAATACTCCCATTTCAAAAGGATCATCGAGGAAAATGGACTCCGAGCTACGAAGGCCCTTTTGTGGTAAAAAGGTCTTTGTAGGAGGAACCTTACTGTTGACAACCATGGACGGAGATGATTTGTCAGGACCGATTAACTCAGGTTACGTTAAGAGATACTTTGCATGAAGCAAGAGGATACATTATTACATTTTACTCGGCATTGGCAAGCTTAGAAGAACTATCTTTGTTGCTTTCAACTTTTGTTATCAAATACCTGTAATCTTTCGTGATCAATAAAATCATATCTATATTTCTTTTCTCATCTCATAGTATCCTTCTTTTAGCTATCGAATATATCCATTCCTTCGTCGTTCTTCTCTCTTTCAGATTTAACCTTTCCTCATTATACACCTTGTCTCTGTATCCCAAGTTCCACCATGACTTTGCATCACATTGAGAATGTTAGAATAGGATTGCAAAAAAAAACAAAAAAAAAAGATATCACAAGAAAGGACATTGATACACCAAGAGCCTTAAGAGAAGTCAGAAGTTACAAATCAACGTGTTAGATATCTCTTAGTCAAATAAGGACAAGTTGTAGAATATCGGTCATAGGGCTCTCGTCAAGAAGATTTTGTCCATCCATGATTGGCTGAAAACGTTCCTCGAAAAGCATAGTTGGTTTTGAGGTTGTCTTATAAATAATTTTAAAAAAAATTGCAAGGCACTGGGTACAGGATTTCTTTAAAATATAAATTAAAAAAAAAGTAAAAGTAAAAGTAAAAGTTTTGGTTTTGAAATTATATATTTATGTCCCGAACATAGTTTCTCACAAAATATATATATATATATATATATATATATATCTTGTTTGAACGCATCAAACAGTTTAGCGTTTACCCCTAGCTATCTTTAAATTACGATTTAACGTTTACCCCTGATCGTCCCACATTAGACAGTTTAGCGTTTACCCCTGACTGTCTTTAAATTACAGTTTAGTGTTTACCCCCGACCGTCCCACATCAGATAGTTTAGCGTTTATCCTTGTCTGTCTTTAAATTACGGTTTAGCGTTAACCCCTGACCGTTCTTTCCTCTCCCATCTATCAAACTAGAATATCGAACAAATTTAATTCTACACCTTTGTCCACCTTTTAATTCTATAAGGATGTACAAAGAGGGGCAAACTGTAGACCCCTAAATTTGTCCGACATCCAATTTCATTATTTCTTTTATTTGTATTTGTATTAGTATTTATTTGTATTTATTTGTATTTTGTTTTAGTTTTTAACCTCTCTAAACTTTTATTTTTATTTATGACAAATATTTTCTTTTTGATGTTTTATAAAAAATAGAAAATAAAAATATTTTATTCCCTCATTTTCTAAACATAAAATCTTTTGAGGAAGATAAAAAAAATATATTTTTTGTGGTTGGAAAATATTTGTATTTGATTTAACAAAAGTAGTAAAAAAATTAAACTTTAATGAGTCATATTTCTTCCCATTTAGTCGAGATTTGGGAGGTAAATGAATTTTTTTACTAGGAAAGCTTTTTGATTTGACTTAACAAAATAATGAGGCTTTTAGTAGTCATATTTCTTTTTTTTTTCCTAAGATTTTTAGGATTTTAAAAATAAAACATATATTTCTTTGATTAGGTTTAATTATTTGATTTTTTTGTTAACTAATTGGGTCTCAATGCCAAGTGCGTGAGTGTTTCAGAGTAGTCATATAGGCTGGGAATGTTTTGGTTTTGCTCTACGTTTTTTCCTCTTCCCTACAAATTGCAAAATCCCAACAACCCCTTTTTTTTTTCTTTTTCACTTCTCCACATCATCATCTATATGGTAAGTCCAACTATACACTCCTCACTTTGTGAGGTAGATCCTACATCTCCATCCACTAACTTTGTATATATATATATATTTGTATATACATACACAAGAAGGGAAAAATTACTTGAGAAGTTTGAAATTTTTTGGATTTATCTAAAAGGTAGTTTAGTTTTATTATCTTCATGCATTATTTTCAAACGATGTTTTCTTTCTAAACAAGAGTAACTTAGTTTGTGCTTCTTTCTATATTCATATTTTAACCATGTTTGCATTGATATAAAGATTCGGCTTGCGTTCTTCGTTTATTCATATTTAAGTCTTTGTTGAAGGTTACTAGTGAAAAATATGAGATTTATTTTAAGATCGTTATTTATTGTTATGGTATGGAATAGACATATATGCATATATTGACCATTTCATGTATATTGGTTAACGATATTTGTATCAAAGTTTATGCTAGCTCGTGTTAGTCACATGATGTTTAGGTTTTTTTCTTTTAATCTCTTCTCTACCATTTGTTCATTAAGCTAAGTTAAAAAAAAAAAAAACAAATACATTTACTTTGTAAAGGAAAGTCCCAACGATGAAACCTTGAAATATTCGGGAGGCCAATGTTTTTGGATTCTTGAGGGTAAATATCAGTTTCTCGGGAGGCCAAGATTTTATTTTTGTTATCTTTTCCTAAAGAAGATGTATACTTTTTATAAAAAATAAATAAATATTTCGTTTATATCTCGTTATTTTTGCTAAAAAATAATTACTCATGCAAAATTGTTTTAAAGATCATTTTGAAACAAATAAAAATCTTTTTTCTTTAAAATAATTTTTTTTATAGTAAAATCATCTTTTATAAGGAAATTTTGCCATAAAAAAAAACATTCCTCACTTACATTTTTTAAATGCATTCGATATATTTCTAAAAAAAAATCAAATATTTTTTATTTTAAATATATGTTTTTAAATTCATATGACGAAAATTAGAGAATTCGAAAGGTCGATTCCCTAATATTCTTGAGGTGGTGAATTTATGTTGGGAGGTCAATTTAAATTGAAATAAATAAATTTTTTCTTAATAGCTTTAGGTCACTCATAATCATTTATCTTAGGAATAATGATCAATAAAATGTTGCACATTTAAAAATAAAAATAATTTTTTTTTAATTTAAAGACATTTTCTTGAAAATGGTATGAAAGATAAATTATGGTTCATTGAATGAGTGTTGTGGGGTGCTAATAACTTCCCCAAACACAAAAAACCCCGAACCTAAATTTGTTTGTGCAAATCAACTTATTCATGCATTTTGGGTGGTCAGTCACGACTGGTGGCGACTCAATTTTTCTCCTCTTGGAAAGAAAGTCGCAATTCCATAGCGAGAAGATGCTGCTCTCGTGGGCTCTAGATGGTTTGATTGCAATAACCATGACTTGTGGATATCTTTAGTCATTTATTTATTATCATTACTTTTTTTCTAAATAATAAGTGAAAATCTTCACTTGTTATCAATTCTAGAATTCGAAATTTTTATTCCAGCAGTCACTTACATTTTTCAGCAATTTTTAATCTCCACTTTCATTAGTTGTCCACCCACGTCCTCCCAAAATCTAATGGAGCCCCCAGTGGCAACCTTTGAAAATTATTGGACATTTTGAGATTGAGAACCTAGGACTTCTGTTGCTGCTATATGATAGCAAGGTGAGCAATGGTTACTATTGTGTAATTAACTTCCTTTCCCTATTTTTTTTTTCGAGCTAAGAAAACACAATTTATTAATTCGGACAACCTGCCACAGGGGCTACATCAGACGGCTGAGAGTCAGCCATTAAGCACCTAAGCCATAAAGGGAAATTCATATTTTAGAGAATAGAAGTTCTAGTGGAAACCGCCATTCTAGCGACCACATTCCTCCGCCTGAGCACATGCTTGAAGGAAACGAATTTCAACCTCTTCCTTACCTCATCAATTTCCAAAAGCCAGGAACCCATATCAGATTTATTAGTCTCCCCACCATTTAGGAGGTTAATTGCTTCAGCACAATCTGACTCTATCACAAATTTTTCCAGCTCCAGACGATGGGCCAGCCGGATCCCATCTCTAATCGCAATCACCTCTGCATGCAGGGGAGGGAAACCAATCTCATAGAAATTTGTCATTGCATACTTCCAAAAGTAAGATCCCGTCCTGATGGAAACTCGAATTCTAGTTCGATTCGTGTTCACCAGGCAGGACGCGTCACAGTTCACAACAACCTCGTCCTCAACAGGTACCCCGCTTCTCCTACTTCCCCAAAGTCTCCCAAAACCACAGCCTCTCTAATCTGTCGACTCTTCGGAGGCATTACAGCTTCCCTGAATTTTTTGACATAATTGAGAATCCAATCCACCTTTGTTGAAATTTCAGGGATTTGCTTGCCATGGCAGAGACTATTGCGGTCGTTCCATAAAGCCTACAACACCACAGCTGCTACCTCTCTCTCTGGCGCCGACAGCAACTCAGACATACACTCCCACCGACTCAACATATACCGGCACCCTCGGACCCTATTAACCACACCCGGCGCACAAGCTTACCATATTTATCCCCCTCTTGGGCAATCCATTAGGGCGTGGACTAATGTCTCCTCCTTCGTCCTGCACACCAAATAAAAAGGTACCAAATCTATTCCCCTCCGCCTTAAGCAACTGTTTGTAGGGAGGATATCGCTCAAAGCCCTCCACATGAAAATCTTAATTTTGGGGGGTATTTTTAAGTTCCAAAGACACTTCCACATTTGTTTCCTTCTTGAAGGGTCGCTAGGGCCTTGCAAACAGAAATTCTTGGTCATAAAAAGTTTATATCCGCTTTTCACACTATAATTACCCCTCTTATCAAAATGTCACAACCAGCCATCCCTCCTGTTATATCTGCTAAGAGGAATTTTTCTAATCAGATCAACATCTTCCTTCATCAGCATAGAATTTAGCTTCGGCACATCCCATTCTCCACTCCCATTGATCAGCTCACTTACCATCAATTCCACATTCTCTTCTGACGTAGTAAGGAGCTTGAAATATGATTCTCTAGGGGCACACTTACCCTTAAAGGCCCTTATCGTGCATCCATCTCTCACCCAGAATCTCAGCCCCTCCTTTGGCAGATCGCGCCCCCACATCAAACTTTTCCAGAAGTAAGATCCATTCTTATCACCCTCAGCAGACATGATATTAGAGTTTGGAAAATACTTTCCAGCCAATACCGTGTGAACGAGAAGATTCGGGTCACAGATCAGCCTCCAAACCTGCTTGGCCAACAACGCCTTATTAAAACCTTCTAGATCCCTGAAGTTGAGGACACCCAACTCCTTAGGCAGGCACATCCTTTCCCAACTAATCCGATGCATCCTCTTGTGAGAATCTATAGAGCCCCACCAAAATCTCGCGAAAAAGGACGAAATTTCATAGCAGAAACTTTTGGGCAATCTGAAAATGCTCATAGTATAAGTGGGGATGGATTGCCCCACACTTTTGATAAGAGTCTCCTTCCCCGCTGTAGAGAAGAACTGCCACTTCCACCCCTGCATCACCTTCCAAATCCTGTCTTTCACAAAACGGAAGTCGTTAGACTTACTTCTCATCACCGTCGAGGGGAGACCCAAATAGGTTCCTAAAGAGTCAACCAACCGAACCTTCAGGATGGATTGGAGATACATCCTACGGTCTCTGATAATATTCGGAAAGAAACAGACCATAGATTTGTCCAGATTGATACACTGCCCATAAGCCTTCTCGTAGTCCTTCAAAATCTTAGCCAGAAAAAAACAGTCCCTCAGATCTGCTCTTAGCAACAGCAAACTATCATCCGCAAAAAATAGATGGGTTATTTTAGGGCTTCCCTCCGCAATGGAAAGACCGGTAATCAGTCCCTTTGCCTCAGCCTCTTGGAGCATAGAGGAGAGACCTTCAGCACACAAAATAAACAAGTATGGGAGGGAGGGTCTCCTTGCCGAAGGCCCCTACTTGGGGCGATCTTTCCTCTGGCCTCCCATTAATCAGGATAGAAAAACTCACAGATGAGATGCAATGCATGATAAGGCTTACCCGGTTTGCATCAAAACCCATCTTTAACATGATCTGCTGCAGAAAACACCATTCCACACGATCGTAGGCTTTGCTCATGTCCAGTTTGATAGCCGCTACCCCTTCTTTGCCGTTTTTCAACTGCATCATGGCTTGGAGACATTCGTGCCCAATAATGATATTATTACTAATAGCTCTCCCTGTAACAAAAGCAGGTTGGTTTTGGGACACCACCTCCTTAAGAACCCCCTTGAGTTGGTTAGCAATAGTTTTAATTACAATCTTGTAGGACACGTTGCAAAGACTAATCGGGCGAAAGTCCGTGACAAACCGTGCTTTAGTGACCTTTGGGATTAACACGATGTTGGTCTCATTCCAAACCGCTACACTCTCCTTCCTTTTAAGAACATTTAAGCAGCTCTCTACAGTCTTGGGACCCACGATGCCCCAGTACTTCTGATAGAATAAGGCAGGAAAACCATCAGGGCTTGGGGCCTTGGTAGGAAACATTTCCTTTACCGCCACTTCCACCTCCTTTTTGCGAAAGGGAGCCATAAAAAAATCATTCATAAAAAAATCATTCATCTCCTTGGTCACTTTACGGGAGATAAAATTCAAACAACACTCAATATCAGGACTCGAAGGATTCAATGAAGAAAAAATAGAATTGAAGTAGGAAACAAACTCTAACTCGATCTCGGTGCAGATCCCTTGAATAGAGTTTTTCTCTCTTCTCAACGACGCCTCCCTATGGAACAAAAGCAGCGTTTTGGTGCCACGGTATGTTTTCCAATTTGGCTTTACAAACTATTTCAATTTAAATATCTATTTATTTTAATTCATTTTCTATGGAGGCGGCATGTTTTTAACAAATTAGTATCCTCCCATCGTCCGAAGATATTAATAGCTTGTATACCACTGGTGGGAGATATCTTCAAATGCTTCATCAGTTGTATCGAGTACCTACACCTACTCACGGTCCCAGGCGTAGAGGACGTCGTCAAATAGAGCAGGATGCTCCAGATGAACCTGACATTCCTAAACCTGAAGTTATGTATCATAATTTCGATGATGCTACACCTTTCACACAGACACAAGATGATGCCGGCCCATCCACACCTATGGTTATGATACCGACTCCTGGTTCGAGCCAGATTCACACACCAGTACAGTATGGTTATGACGGTCATGGACGTGGGCGTGGAGAGTATGAACAATACATCAACCCTAATGAGGATGAACAGACACCAGAGGTGCCGAGAGCTCGTTGTCGACAGCCGCATCGTCATCGACGACCTCCCTCATGTGGGACACATTAGATTGATTGATAGACTATAATGCTTGATTATGGTTATTAAACTGTAATTATACATATTAATTAATATTTTTTTCATATCTCGAATGATAGTATTGTTAAATTAATTATAATTCTCTAATTTGATAAATTAAAAATATCATTTTCTAATTGCAGTATGGTATTAACAAACTTTTAAATATAAATAAATATAGAAATTAAATATAGCAATTAAGAAAGCAAAAAAAAAAAACATGTTGGTCGTCTCTTGAAGAGACGACCGAAGTAGATATTAAAAAAAAATAAAACCTCACATGTCGTCTCTTAGAGACGACATGTTAGGTTATCAAAAAAACAAAAAAGCAAAAACAACAGGGTCGTCTCTTCAAGAGACGACCATGATTAATTTAAAAAAGAAAATTAACGTGGCGTCCAGCGCCACGTTAGTTGGTCGTCTCTTGAAGAGACGACCAACTTATGCCAGTTCATAGGTCATCTCTTCAAGAGACGACCTATAAATTTCAAAGCATTATTCCTGTAATTAGTTTGAGATGAGACATATTTTGGAAAATATTTTTAAAATTCATATTATTAAAAAAAATCCCACAAAATGCTATATCAAATTATGATACTATTTTTTAAAAGGTTCTAAAATTTATCATTTTTTATATATGTTAGTGTCCATGACAATTGAGATTTGTAGAATGGTAGATACTAGGTAATGAGAAACATCTGACAATAAAGAATAATCTAGACACTCCAATAACTAATATTGTATGTCTCCCATGCACATTGCAAGGCAATTATATTTTTGATATTTATATTATTTATCATTCTTTTTTACATTTAGTTCAATTAAATAAAAAACTCATATACTCAAGCCGAATTTCATGGGGTAGTATGAATAGGCTAGATTTGTTGCGAACTACTCTTTAGTTTTGGTAGAAGTAGTAAATATAGTTTTATTACTTTGTTTTTAATAGGTAAAAAAAAAAACCATTTATACATTGGTTGTATTACTTAGCTACTTAATTAACATTTTTCTTATTTGATACATTTTAGTTTTTAAATGAAGCAGATTATGTTTATGAAAGTTATGTGTTGATGTTGTGAATGTTGTTAAATTTTTTATGTGTTGTGGTCTGCTAAATTCTATTGGAGGTAAAATGGGATTTGTGATAATTTTTTGGGAGGTGTCATGTGTGTGAACTTATTAGTATTATTGGATTTTATTGGTGTTATGGTGGTCATATTTGTGTGTTGCAACTCAGGAAAGAACTGGTATTGGATGACTCAATTTATATAGTGGATTGTTGAAAGTTTTATTATTCTACTATTTATGTTGCTGAAAATCTTTTGATATATATGTTTTATAGGTATTTCGATATGGTATATATAACCTTGTGAATATTGTTGAATTTTGGTAGGAGAGGATGAAGCAGTTTGTAGCTGCTAAGTTCTATTGGAGGTGTATTAAGATTTATGATGATTTAAATTATATGTTGGAGATGTTATTTGCATGACACTTGTTATAGGATGATCACAATGGAGTCGACTAAGTCGCAAAAGCAAAGATCAGACCGGGGAAGAAGCGCACGGGCCAAGTAAGCGTTGAAAAACGTCGACCCGGGTCACTCGGGTCGACCTCAGCCGACCAAGCGCCTCGACCCCGAGAAGGCCTCAGCATCGGACAGGCACCTCGACGCTGAGACCTCCTCGGCGCCGAGTAGTTCTCGGCCCCCGATCGAGAACTATAACGGCCCACCCGACCGTTTCGCAATACCCCTCGTTTCGCAGTTACTACCGTTTCACAGTTACGCCCGTAATGGGTCTGAAGATTGAGATTTACTAGGATTCATGTAGGACAGCTATAAAAGGGAGATGGACTGAACCCTAAAGGTAGGCTCTGAATACCCGAGATCTTATACTTTACTTCTCTGATTCTGATTTAGGCATCGGAGCCCGTGTGGCAAAAGACACATCGGTCCAAGGGTTACTCTGTTTTGCACGTTACATCGATCCCTTAATTATAGAAGATTGGTGCGAATTTGGAAAGATCCTAAAAGGCCAAATTTCTACATCAACAATAGGCTCCGTCCATGGGAAACGACTAAGATTAAAGTCAGAACGATCAGATTGGCCGAGCACTGCTCGGATCCAAGGTAGTCTGGGTGAGACAGAATCCAAAGGAGAAGAAAATCATCAACATGAATTCTGGGAGGAGTCCACGGCAATCTGACGAGGAATGCCACCCGAGAAGGAAAGCAAAACAGGGTGCGCCTTCGACTGAAAGAATTGACGATGAGATGAAACAACAAATTACCGGGCAGGCGAGGAGAGATGGGCCGATAGATTCTAGATCAATGCAAGATGCCCGCCCTGGAAGAAAAGGTCGAGGGAGTGCGTCAAAACATGTCCCTGCTACTTCAATGACTTGAGCAATAGGAAGTAAGACCACCCCCGCTCGTTCTAAATCTCCGAAAAGGCAAAAACCCGGAAGTCAAAGAAGTTGAAGAGTTGACCACTAACGCTCAGAGCAAGCTGAAGATAGAAGGAAACAACAGGCCTAGGACCAATGTTTTTAGTCAGCTAGGTCAGCAAGCAGAGCATAACTGAGGCTATTAGATGCAGAGTGTTCTCTCTCACCTTGATCAGCTCAGCTCATATCTGGTTTCGACAGTTGAAAAGAAAATTGATCTCGAGCTTCAAAGAATCGGAGAGAGCATCTGTCACCCAGTTTGTTAGAAGACGAAATAGGAGCAAACCTATGGCGTACCTCCTCTCTATAAAGCAAAGGTCGACAAAGAGCCTTGAAGACTACGTGGCTCGATTCAATGAGGAAAAGCTGCAGGTCTAAGGCCTTACAGATGCAGTATCACTTTTAGCCCTCATGACCGGCGTAAAAGACTAGCGACTCTTATTCTCCTTCGGGAAAAAGACTCCAAGGAATTAGGCTAGATTAAGGCGGATAGTAGTGCCCAAGAGACTTAATTTAAAGCTTCATCAAGAAATAAACAATTTGAAAATTGTTCTCGACAAACGAAAACGACGACAAAGGGGTACTCCCCAAAAAATTGTTATCCATCGAACAACCAAGTACTGTCAATATAAAAGTCTTGACATGCTTTTGGCTTCTACTTTGAGAGTGAGGGCTACTGTTATAGGATGATCACAGTGGAGTCGACTAAGCTGCAAAAGCAAAGATCAGATCGGGGAAGAAGCGCACGGGCCAAGTAAGCACCGAAAAACATCGACTCGAGCCAACCTGGGTCGACCTCAGCTAACCAAGCGCCTCGATGCCGAGGAGGCCTCGGTGCCGACCAGGCGCCTCGACACCAAGACCTCCTCGATGTCGAGTAGTTGTCAGCCCCCAGCCGAGAACTATAACGGCCCACCAGACCGTTTCGCAGCACCCCCCCGTTTCGCAATTACGACCGTTTCGCAGTTACGCCCGTAACGGTCTAAAGATTGAGATTTACTAGGATTCATATGGGACTGCTATAAAAGGGAGATGGACTGAACCCTAGAGGTAGACCCGAGATCTTATACTTTACTTCTCCAATTCTAATTTAGGCATCGAAGCCCGTGTGGCAAAAGCCACATCGGTCCAAGGGTTACTCTATTTTGCAGGTTACATCGATCCCTTGATTCTAGAAGATTGGTGAGAATTTGGGAAGATGCTAAGAGGCCAAATTTCTGCATCAACAACACTTATTGTTATTGGATTGTATCGTTGTTGTGATGGATTGTGTGATGGTTAGATTTTGTGTTGGAGCTCACAAGAGTATTGGTATGGGATGACTAATTTTGTTTAGTGGATTGCCGAAAATATGTGTTATTCAAAGTTTTTTTCCTATAAATAATTTGTTACACGTTTCATAAGTAGTTTGATATGACATATACAAGATTTTATTAATACTCTTGTAGCAGGTTTTTTTAGTAACAAAATTAGTTTATAATTGACATCATATCTACTTGTCTATCATAAATCTTCATTAATATTCAACATAAACAATGTAAGTTAAGAAAGAACAATGTAAGTTATTTCAATGTCAATTAACAACCAACATTATTCGGACAAACAATGTAAGTTGCGATCCGATATCATAAAGTAGTTGATATCGTAAGCTATAATGACACACGTATCCATGTTAGTTGAAAATAACTGACATTTAACACCTATGCCAGTTAATTTGATTTCAGTTCGATATCGTTCAAGCACCGACATTATAGACTACGATGACATGTGATTTAATTTTCGATTGTAGAACGAACATTGTCATATATATACGCTATCAGTTCTAAATTGAAATTAAAGGCCTGAATTGTGGTAGGCGTTCAAGCCCTTTCTGTATTCTAAGGGGGGACGATTGGACAAAGAGAAAATGGCATATTGCAATGGTTATTAATAAAGAAATTCACAAAGCAATTGGCCCCAATTTCCATGAAAACAACAAGATATATTTGTGCATCGAGTTTATTGTTGGTATTTTTATTAAATAATTATAAGAATTTTATTTTTCACTTGTAATCAATAATCAATTTTAGTGTCAATCTGAATATAGTTCGACTCGTTTAAGCAACTTTTTATGACAAAAAGTCGTGATTCAAATTCTCAATCCTACATATTGTAAAAAAAAAAAACAATCAATTTTACCTTTTAGGGTTCCCAATTATATCTTTTTATTTATTATTTTTTTTTTTTTGCATTTAAGTTCTTGAATTTGGGGGGCAATAAAGAAATTAGGCTAGAATTTATAATTGATAGAATCTAGAGAGAAACTTCCTTCTCTCGAGAAGGTGTTTAGAGCTTGAGAATTCTAAAATTAATATCCTAGGCAATATACATCTGTATAGAAAAATACAAAGCAATGATGTGTTAGAAAATTTAAACAAATCTTAATTCATGATTATTCTAAAATAAAAACCATAAAATTCCAGAACAATCAAGACCAAGGATCTAAGCATGGAAGAAAACCAAAATCTATAAATAGATTAGAATTATCTGAAACCATTAGATAAATTGACCATGATCTGCAAGAAGTTGTGGTTTGTGGTCTTCCTCAACTATGCAACCTAGACCAAATATGAGCAATACTCTCTGTTTGATGGGAAAGAGGAGGCTAAAGAAGCATAGTGTATTGGGACCATAACCATATATTTATAGGCTAATCCTAGGGATTTCCATAATCCCCTAAGATTAATGGGCTGGTCCCTACTCAACAAGCCACACCACTAAATGGGAAATCATGGTCCCATAATCAAGATCACTCATATGCCTATTAAATAGTCCAAATATAATTGCTCTTTAATTTGTTACCCATATATGAATTAATTATTAAATTAATTCCAACAATCTCCTACTTGGGTAACAATTTTCTTTACTAGCAATTATATTAATTTATTCTTTAGTGCACAACTCAATGCTATTAAAATAAACTTCCCTTTAATAACAATCTGGTCCATCTCGCATATCGATGAGGAACTAAAGTGGCTTTTGTCACATGTATAGTCGCAACTCAACCTCAATGATCATCACACCAAATATACTCAATGACATGGATCAAGTGTGAAAGAGCAGTATGAGAATTACATGTAATGTGATCTAAACATGTCTATTCCCAACTGATCCAACTTTATTTTTTTAAAGAGATCAAAATTTATGTTTTATAGCTTTATTTTAAACTATATTTAGAAATAAAATCAGTCAGAGTAACAAAATAAACTATCTTCTTTATTCTGTAGAAAAGAAAACCACGTGTCTAAATTAAGAAAACACAAACTCTCACTCAACTGACATACCATAATTTTCACATCTATATAAGCATTATGCTCGTAAAATTTTTTTGTGAAAGTCTTTAATGAGCGGATCCGCAATGATGAAGTTGCATTTCTTTAAACAAAAATACTCTGAATTTTCTTTATCAACTGAAGCTTAAATATTCATACAAAAGCTTTTGTTGCTGTAATATGGAAAAATACATATCTTTGTCAAAACAACCTAATGACAAAATTTTCAACCATATTCTTAAGTTCATTGTCACATACAAAATGCTATAAACACAAACTTTAGTGGTGAAATGGACTAAAGTGACTCTTTACCACGAGATAGTAGTATCCTTTAAACTCTTAGTGAATATAGCCTCAACGGTGGATCTAGATGGCAACTCAAATTATCAAAATCAAATAGTCTTATGATCTCTAATTAATATGATTTTGATGAGTGATCATGTATCCATTTTTTTTGTTTGTTAAACACTTTATAACTGTTTAGATCCAATTAAGAGTTATCAAAAATTGCCTTTCATTCTTGATATGAATACTGCAATGGAAGCATATAGACTTGAAGCATGAATTTTTTTTATTTTACTTTATTATTCAAGGGATCTCTATTGAAAATGAGCTTGTCTCCACTAGAGATTTCAATATCCATAAATCTTTATGTTAGAGAACTTGCAATACCTCTCGACATAGTTCTTTTGTCAATTCTCAATGTTACTTGAGATTGATCTTACAATATCATTTCACAATATAAAAGAGATATGTTCATGCAAGTTTTCATCCTCTAACAAAGCCTTTGTTATGTCGCAGACATATTATACTAGGAAAATAAATGTATTCCCACTAAGCCTGTAATTCATAATTATTATTTTTATTACCTTCCAATATTACATGTGATAATATCACCATGTAATGAATATCATGAAATCACAGATAAAAAATTCTTCATTGAGATCACAGATGAATATAAACCTTTTGAAACTTTGTGTTACTAGATCAAAAGTCTCCAAGACATACAAGCTTATTGATTTCATAAATTATACAATTTAAGAAACCAATCTTTATATTCATCTGACACAATTCAACAAAGTTATAAGTATTGTCATTTACTTGAAAGAACTTTTCGAGAAGTCATAGAAAAGATCTCTAAAAATTAATGTCAACCTTAAGAATTGAAACCATAACAACTAGATGAGCTTTATATTTGTTAACATTGCATTTTAAAAGCAATATAACAAAATGTAAAATATCTTCGTTGTTTGTTGTTTCAACACATTCTTTATGACATTCATTTTTCTTTTTAAGAGATAAGACTTCGTTTGACGGTAGAGAATAACTCTTTTATCAAACTTAAATCTTTAGAATCATATTTCTCATATTCTTCTACTTAATTTAATGACATTTTTAATGATATTGAGTTTGTTTTACTAAAATGAGGAGAATTTTTATTCTTTACTACTAATATTGTAATAAAGAGAAAATAACTAAATTCCTCTTAGATACAACATTCTTTACTTTATCTTCCTTCCAAACTCAACATCTGTAAGAAACTTTAAGATCTCATCTACATCAACTTCAGGTGGGAAATAACTTTAGAAATTATATATATTGAAAGACTAGTGTATCTAGAGTGACAACTAAAACCCTTAAGTCCAAGTCTCGTAAAACCTTGAATTGCAACTAATTTTAGTTGTTTCTTTATTTGGTACACCACTAAAACCTTTTAATAACAATTTTGAGTGCTTTCTCCAAATAGACTAAGGGTAAGGAAAAATGATTTGTCATATTTCTTACAACACCTTTTTGAGCTTTGAATCATTTTATAAGCAACATACATCTTAGGTTTGCCTGAAAAATATATATTACTTATTAGCTCTATAAATCATTAAAGGAGTTAGCAAATTTCCTAGACCTTATCTTCTCAATCCATCATACTTCATAACGATTTCATTCACTACGAATTGATATATGATGACTTTTAAGATATCCAAGAATAAAAACCTCTCCTATATCAAATATCGGTGCCCTTAATTAGAGTAATCTTATAACTTTATTCAACGTTGTTAAACATTTAAAGAAGCCATATTGAATAGGCTATAAATTAATGTTCTAAAATACTAAAGCTCTCAATAGCACCTAATTTGACAGTTTCAGTTATGGCCCCTTGATCATTCCTAATACAGACTTAAATGTCTATTTAATCTTGAGAACCAACAAGCAACGATTAGAAATACCAAAGTCTATTCAACACATAAGATAAGTTTTCATATGCAAGTCTAACTTGTTAAATACTCTAATTGAGAAGCCAATTTTTCTTTATACCTCATGTGGCATTGTATTTGGAACATTTTTTTTCTATATGTTCAAATTTCCAAAAAAAATCAAGAGAATTGCGAAGCTTGATTCTTTTGTGGTTTAACCGAACATATATTCCAAATAAACCTTAGTACCAACTTTAATTTCTTTCTTTAAGAAATAAACAATTAATGAGTACAATTTTATCTTTTCTTACTTAACCTATTTTCCTTGAAACATCAATCAGAAATTAGTTTATTTAGAGTTCAATATCTACCCGTATAATTATCATAACCCACTTCATACTGACTGTATAATGTCTCAGATAAGTATCAAAACACAAGTAAATTCTTGAATGTTTTAAATTTTGTGTGTTTGATCATTTAGTGTACTCACTAGTGTTCCTTTATTCTTTATCAAAAATTTAAATTCTATTCCTTTCGCTCTTTTAAGAACAATCTTTACCCTTTAAGAAGCTTCTTAATTATCTCTTTATCCCCAGGTTTATCCCACTTTTGAAGATTCCATGTAACCTTAGAGGAATACTGCTTAGTGAAAAGTAGAAATATTTCCTTTAAACTTAAAAAAATTCATGAAACTTAAATCAACTAAAAACAATTCTTAAATTCATAATAAGGCAATGAATTAATATTTAACAACAACTCATTCAATAATGAAACATGCTCAAAATTAACCTTAAGTATTTATAAAAATACAATATATTTAAATTCAATGAGGACAACAAGATACCAAACACAACATTGATAGCCTTCCTTTGGGCCGATAATATCAACTTGCAAGTGGTACTCTCAATATGGTGATTAAACATTGATAACCAATCCTGTCAAGTGAAAGCCTTCCTTTGGGCCGACAATCACTCACATGACATAACTTTATATTATCCATATTTATCACCATCTAATTATATGTGGACTTATTTTGCCAAACTGAAGTCTTCCTTTGGGCCGACCACAGAGCGCATAAACACACAGACCCACAAACATCTGATAGTTTTGAAAGATATCAATATGGAAATCAGAGGCTACTTTGGCAGCTTGATTCATCAAATCAACACCAACCAAAAGAATTAGAAAATTATGCAACATATGTAACTTTAATTATTATTAATTTTATCTTTATGAAAATAAAACTACAAAAATTATTTTCAAAATTAATAATAATATCTTTATATGCATAATTTAATAATGGGAAAAGTCCGCTAAACAATTTATAAATCTAGAACGAAAAATAAAAACTGGATTTTCCTAAAATGAATATTATTGATATTTTAATTCATCAACAACTCGACATAGGCTACGAGTACTAATTTGTAGCGCACAATAGTAAAATATCAACAATTCATTCCATAATTGTAAGCGTATTTCTTATTTGACCAAATTGTGACATTCCTTTGGGCCAATCACAATTCGCATAAACAACAATACTAAAATCTCACAATTTATTCTTTAATTAATGTTAATTGTTTAGGAATGAAAATAAAATACTTTAAGTTATTTTCAACCACTAACAATAATATTTTCATGCATAAAAATATTTATAGAATTTAAAAGTTCTGCCTTGATAAATTGTTACTTTATCACCATAATAATCAACCTTTAATTAGTATAATATAAAAGAGAAATTAAATAATCATCTATGCCCACGGATGTTTGTAACAAATTATAAATATATGAATTAGAAATAATTAAAGAAAATAAAAAAAAAAAACTTTTTTAACTCTTTCTTTTGAGGCCCACTGCAATATCACCTAAGTGGTGCTAGGGTTGCCCTAGCACCGTTTTTCGTTTAAGCATCCAGCCGCAATTTCCTTTTCTTTTTTTTCCTTCTCTTTCTTTCTTTTAATTATTTATATTATTTCTTATTATTTTTTTTAATCAAAAACATCCACATCCTAATTGATTTGTTAATAAAGAAAATAATAAACTTTATCAAATCAATCGACTATAAATTTGAACAATTTTCAAACTAGATATGCAAAATTGTTCAATAATTCATCAATCCAAATAATTCAATCAGCATGTTGTTTAAACAAATAGGTTATTAAAAGAACAACATGCCTAAAAGTAATTCACCAAGATCCAGTAATCATCCATGCAAAACTTGTTCTGATACCACTTGTTAGAAATTTTAAACAAATCCTAAATCATGATTATTCTGAAATAAAAGCCATAAAATTCTAGAACAATCAAGACCAAGGATCAGGGAAGAAAACCAAAATCTATAAACATATTAGAATTACCTGAAACTATTAGATAGATTGACCACCATCTGCAAGAAGTTGTGGTTTGTGGTCTTCCTCAACTATGCAACCCATACTAAATATGGGCAATACTCTCTGTTTGATGGGGAACAGGAGGATCAAGAAGCATAGTGTATTGGGGACCATAACGATATATTATAGTGTATTGGCCGACAATCACTCACATTCACATAATTTCAAATTTTCAAATTACTTTTAACACCCCTATGTAATGTGTAAGGACATATCAGTCTTTTAGTCTTTTCTTTTTAACAAAGAAATTCATATTTATGGAATTAAAATGGAGCTGGGAAGTGTCAGAAGTATTTATGTGGCATTCACAGGTAGCATTAAAACATAAAAAGAAAAAAAGAAAGACAAACTTCACTCTGTTATGAGTGAAATCTGAAAGAGGGAAAGGTAAAGAAATTGATTAGTTGACCAGAGGACAAGAGATGCAAACTTGAACCACTGCTGAGATTTAGAATTTGAAACTTGGAATTTAAGTTTTCTAAGGTAGTATTTCGTTTTTATTTTTTGTTTTTGGTTTTTAGTTTTTGAAAAACAGTGTTGTAACAAATTCAATCGTCTGTTTCTTATTTTTCAAAAACCATTTTGAAATCCTAAGTAAATTAAAATAGTTTTCAAAAATTGATTTATGTTTTTCAAAATCTAATTTTTTTCTTCTAATACTCACTTTTTCTTTTTTCTCAGGTTTATCTCTTACAAAATTCTTTCCGCTCTAAAATTTTTTCATTCTAAATTTCTCTCTACAAAATTTATTTTTCTCTCACTAAAATTTTTATATTTTAAATTTTTATTATTATTATTTTTCTTTCTCCAAAATTTTCATCTTTATCTTTATTTTTTTTCTAACAAATAATTATTGTTTCTCCCTCTAAAGAGTTAATATTTTCTTGAATTTTTTCTTTCTCTACAATTTCCTTTTTTAAAACTTTGCATTTTCTTCTTAATCTATTTTTTCTCTGAAAATTATATCTTATTTTCTCATCCAATTATCTTTCACCATGACTTTTATTTATCTTTTTATTTATTTATTTTCTCTAAAAATATATTTTGAATCTTGTTTTTATCTTTAAATTTTTTCTCAGTATAATTTTTCTTCTTTTATCTAATTTTTTTTTCTTTAACGTATCTTTTTCTCTTAACTTTAATTTTTTTCTTTTAAAAGTTGTCTCTTTTTGTCTTTAAATTTTCTTTTCTTTTTTTGTCTTTAAATTTTCTTTCACTAATTTTCTTTTTCTTTCCAAAATTTCTGTTTAAAAAGTTTATTTCCATCCGTCTAAACTTGTATTTCGTGTCTCTATAATAGGGTTGATAAAAATTCCCTAGGGTCGAGTTTCTGCCCCAAAAATATGAAATGCCTGTTGTCCCAAACCCGTCCCGATTCTATTTCTTTAATGATTAATATTTTTTTATTAGCATATTTACTAGATTGTGAATAAAACATTAAATATTTTTTAAAACTAATTATTTATAATAGTATATAATAATTCTAAAAATAATTCATATATATTTATTACACTTTTTATAAAATTCTAAAAATAATGAAAATTACTTACAAAACCGTTATCTTTTCCTGCAAATATTCTCATTCCAAAATAACGATTTTTTAATATGGTTCTGGATTCCTGCACCAAAGAACGAGGTGGAGATGGTAGACTAAAAATTTTCACGAGTAAGAGAATGAGGTAGCGCATCTTCAATCCCGCCCCACACTATTATCATCTCTACTTTAGATAGAATTTTCTCTCTAATATATATTTTCAATTTTCTAACTTTTTAAAAATAGAAAACCAAAAATGGTTATCAAACATATTTGGTTTTATGTTTTTCAAAAACAAAAAACAAAAACCAGTTATCAAACATATATGGTTTTTGTTTTTTAAAAACAGAAAATCAAACACCAAAAACAAGAAAACCAAAAGCCAAAAACCAAAAACAGAAATGGTTATCAGACGGGCTCTTAGAGATTAAGTAAGAGAATCCGAGTGTATATTTGTGAGTTTTCTTGAATAAGAAGTTTTTCTCTTGGGACTTGTGAGTTTCTTGGGTATTAGTTTTAGATAGGTTAAAATTATTCTACCCATAAGTCTATGATTTTCGGTTTATTGGTAATTTATTATGTTTAAAGTATTCAATAAATAAGAACTTTCATATGTGTTAAGGGCAACGGTACCCAAAGTACATCGAGTATCTCCACAATCAGGGACGGATCCACGTGCCCCCTTATTTTAGATAAATACATTATAGTACATAAAGAATTAATCAATTCCATGTTTGCATAGATGGTTCTCCCCCAACACTAAACTTTATGCCCCTCCTCTGTTTCCTAAGTTCGAATCCCATGCGCACATCCTTTCTCTTTCTTTTTTATGCTCTACGACGTCCTATTTTTCAAATGAAGTTCAAATAGTATACAAAAAATTATTCGATCTCCCAAAACTTATAAATTTAAGCTAAAAAGCCAACTTTAATATCGTTTTTTTTTCATTTGACACACGAGAATATTTTTTTCAACAATTTTTCAAATAAAAATTCGTCAAAAGGTAAAATTTGCGATATATGTAAAAATTACAACATTTTGTAAGGTACAAATTGATACACATGGCCAAGTTCAAGTTTAAAATTAGTATTTTTCCATAACATTTATATGCCTTTGTGCCCCCCAACGTAAAATCCTAGATCCGCTACTGTCTATAGTGGTATGATATTATCTGCTTTGGGTATAATCCTTACGACTTTACTTTTGATTTCACCTAAAAGATCTCATACCAATGGATATAAGTATCTTCTATATACCATGAATTATGTTCTTCCCTAGTCAATGTATGACTCTATTTGTATTTTTACTGCAAACCTAACAATCCACGATCGAGAATAATTTTCACATCTAGTAAAGGGGTGTGAGTTTGTTCTTTGGGATTTTGCAATAGAAAACTTGTAAAGAGAAAGAAAGAGAAAATTTGTAGGTAAACGAAGTTAATGGTGTAAAACAAAAACAATATGCTGGGAGCTTGGCTGTAAAAAAGGGGAAGGAAATGAGTAATACAGGAGAGAGAATTTGATGGAGAAAGGAGTAAGAAGTGAAGAGAGAGAGAGAATGAAAGTTTTAGTCCGGAAAAAGAAAGAAAGGGGAAGGGTTCAAGTCATGTTCAGTTCAAGGGAACCAGAATCAACCAAAAAATTTTATTTACAATCTCATCGATCTCAGTCACATTCTTTATTCGATGGATCCTACCCCTTGCTTTATAATCATTAGTTTGTAACTATTACAGATAATCACTTTTTAATTAATTACTTTATATTTTATTATTTCTTTTGTTTTTTATACTACTAATACTTTTTTTTATTATAATAACTTTTATTAGTTAATATGATTTTATTATAAAATATTACAAATTTATGTTAAATTTTTAATTAATTAATTTAACTTTGTTGTTATTAATTAATATCAATATATTTGTTGAAATAGGATCTATTGTTATTAAATATTACAACAATAGAGTTTAATAATATTTTATATTGAAGGATGGTTGTTCTAAAAAAAATATTTTAATTATTTGTTATTTGTTAATATTAAAAAATTTGTTATGATAAAAATATTTACTATCAATAATTAAATAAATAAAATAATTATTTTAATTAAGAAAAGATTAATAAAATAATGTATTTGTAATTAGTTAGAAATAAAAAAAACGACTATACTAGTAATTGTTGTACATTTGATTTTTATTTCCATTCCAAATCGTTTTAGTAAATAACATTAAAAAAATAACATTTTCATGATGTGGTGAATCCAAAAATTTTGTTGAGATGGTTTTATTCAGTGATTATTCTTATTAACTCTACACATGTATTTTTTTTAGATGATTTGATTGATTAATATTTGATATTTAACTATTTTAGAGTTAACAAGTATTCAAATTAGTAATAATTAAGATATTACTTAAAAAAAGGTTGAAAATAAATGAAACAAAATTGTCATAACTATAAAATAAGAAAAGGAAAAAAAATCCATGTATAACGCCCACAAAAGCAGCACGCCCACAAGCATAGGTCCACAACCTAGAACCATAGGAGCTGAACGGAAAATTCGGTTCAGTTTGTATGGACCAAACGGTTCGATTCGATTCCAACTTTTTTTAATTTAGTTTTGATTCGATTTGACCCTAAAACCGAATCAAACCGAACCGTGAACACCCCTAAGAAAGAATTATAAAAAGTTAAAAGACTAGTGAGATTTCTACTGTGAGGCTTGGGCAGTTCATGTAGTATGCATGTTTTGTAAAGTATAAGCACAAAGTGCTCTGTTTTATTTTAAAGTATGATAAGAGTATGATGCGTTGATTAGCATGATGTATTGATTTTATGTAAAGCATGATGTTTGTGTGTGATTCTACAGATAGGGGATACTTACTGAGTGGATGTACTCACCCTCTCCCCCTACAGATTTTGCGAATAGCAAAGTAACTCATGAGTATGTGATGACGTGGAGGAGACTTGATGATAAGCCTTGAGTTAAAGGCTAAAAAGTGTTATGTTGTCATGCTTATTTAAAGTCAATTGAGGTTCAAAACATATCTTCATGCATATAAATTGAGCGAAAATGCGCATATTCTGTGTTTAAAGACTTGGATACTTAGACTTAGGTGAATGCAAGTAAAATGATGCAAATATGTATGTTTTGTATGGAAGAATAAGAAATGTTGCTCAAATGCGCTAGGAGAATAAAACTCCCAAAGCCCTAGTTTGTTGATCGAATGCGCCAGCTACATTGTGTTGAGATTCCCTGCTACACCCAAACTCATCAGGGTATTTATTGCCCCAATTGACAAAATGTGCGTTTTAAGTTATTTGACCGAGCATTCCATGAAAATCAAATTTCCACGCCATTCTTCTTGAGAGCATGCAAGAGGAAGTCAAGTTTTGTTGGTCCAACATATTTCTAACGTCCCAAGTTATCTCCAACAAAAAGGGAGCCTCAAAGCTTATAAATACAAGCCTCTGAGAGATCATTTACATCATCCTCGAGCTTTAAGATTTCTTCTTAGTTTTTGCTAGCTTGAATTACTCTTCCAGCATTGCCATTCTGTTTATTTCCTTAGTTATTTTTGTAGTTGTTCATTGTTTTCTTTAATTCAAATTGATTTGTTATATTTCTAATTTTGTACTTATTTTGAATTCTAATGAAAATGAATTCTTTTGTTAATTTCTCATATGATTTCGTTTTCTCTATTTGTATGAGTAGCTAAATTATCTTTCAATCCTTCAAAGTCCTAGTTTTCTATCTTTTTAAATTACATATATCAGTAAGCACGATGTTTTGAAGTCAAACTAGTTTGCATAAAATGAGTGAAAATATCACTAGTACAAAATCGAATTTTAATGACGGGCATTGCCCGTCATTGAAGGGAAACGATGTCAGACATGCGTTTGACATCGTCTCGATTGTTATTGTAACTTTTGATGTCAGACGGATATCAATAGCCCGACATGATAAGTGACCGTCATTGATGACCCGACATCAATTCTAGTGTTATTGTAGTCTACAATGTCAGTCATCAAATGTCCATCATTAAATGTCTGTCATTATTTGCCGTCGTTAAATGCTCATTTTCAATGTCGAGCAATGCCCGTCATTGTTGGGTAATAATTTAATAATAAAAAATAATTCTTGGTTGCTTAGGTGGGCTAACCAACCATCTTTCCCCATTCGTGAATATCAATAATATTTTTTAAAAAATGCAAATAGTTACAAAAAAACACATGCGTACTTGTAAACAACAACTTCTTATTTATACATAACTCAATACACAATAAAAATTTTGTACTCATTCATCAAACATAATTCAAAAAAAAAAATGTCCAAATTTCACCATGACATCTATTAAAATATCCTAAACCACACATGAAATATGATAACATATAACATATATGTAAACATAATATATATATAGGACCATTCATCCCTCGTCAAACTACATTCAACAACAAATCTAACACTTGTATACATATAATATGATATTTATATTAAACAAAATAATATTCTTACAATATGATACAAAAGTTACAAAATAAACCTAGCTAAAAGCTTTATGTTGTTTGCTTTATGAAATCTACGTACCCTGCTTGGAAAAGCTTTAGAATAGTCAATTCAGAAGAACCTGAAAATGAAGCATAGTTTTTAAAATCAAAAGACATCTATAATCATAAAATGCAACAACTTTACATCATAAAGAGCAAAGATCACATATCAAAACACAAGGTCAAGTTCAATCACATCGAACCTAACCCACCCCCAAGCTAACAATGCAAAATCAAACAATCTTATCGAATCAAAACTACCCTTAAACTGGCTACCATAACTATAGAATAGCCACACAACTATATCTCTTATCATCTAAACTATATGCATGTTCAAATTACAATAGAAGGTGATTCATACCTATCCAGAAGACGGGCTTGTTCCTGAGCTTTGTTGAGATGCATTCAATTAGAAAGTTGAAGCATCACAGGAGTATCCATTTGGAATAGCGATAAAAACAATGTTACCTGGAATGCTTGGATTTTTTTGCTACACAAGAGAGTCTTCAATTGTACGAAGACCAAGTTCACCATTTTGATTCCTTCTCCCAACTTCAATGGAGCTCGGTTTGCACGGGCAATGGAGCTTGTTCGGGCAGCGGAGGGAAGCAGAAATTTTTTGACCGACAAATTTTAATGATGAAAGTTAAAGTTAGGTTAAAAAAGTTGGCTTTTAATGGCAGGCTTGTCATTAAATTTGGTCTGACAGTGTCGGGCTTAGCCCAACATTGAAACATATATTTATTTATTTTTTTATTTTAGCACATTTTTTATCTCATTTGACGTGTGGTTTCCTCCGTGCTTTTTTTTTTGTCCGACATTGTTTCATCCGTGTTTTTCTTTTCGACATTAAAACCCAGATTTGTACTAGTGTATGGCTGGCGCATGATCTGGTAGGTGTAATTAATCTTTTTAAAAACTAAGAGGGTTGCCTTTTTAAATTGTGTTTTCAGCTTGTTTTTAAATTGTGTTCCATCAATTTCAACTATTTTATCACAAACTCAATTGTTCATTCAAGCGATTAGCAAATTTATTTGAAAAGAAAATTAGTCCACGTGTAAAACGAACTTTGCGAAACTTGAAAGTCTAGGTAGGACAGATTGAAAATAGTGTGCACTTACAATCTATCCTCTAACTGTTAAGCACAACAAGTTTTTGGAAGTATAGCAAAACTCTTTAGCTGTTACTAAATGACACAATTACTTTGCAAAACTTGAAGGTCCAGGTAGGACAGATTGCAAATGAACTCAAGAATCAACCTCAATGTGCATTACCGAGCACTTGACTGGGAGGACCATATAGCTGCATCATTTAGATTTCTATTTATGCTTTTGGATAGGACAGTTGCAGTTGATTTTATTTCTAATATGAGTTTTCCCTTCCGTTAATAGGGTGCTTTTGTTTAGTTTATGTTTAAGGTTGTGGTTAATACTTAGTAACAAGACGTTAGATGATTCATTATTATAAGTGGAGTTTATTTTTAAGTGATTGAATATTGCAAAGGAAGTGCATGAATGCTTGTGCTTCAATTTTGTTTTAGGAAGAACTATAAAGAAAAACAAGATACACTACCTTTGAAGACTGTTCTTCAACAATAGCACCAATGCCACAAAAAGGCATTCCCCACTATTCTCTTGGCAATGACTGATTTGTGGGAACCGTCTTTTGAAAGTGAGAGAATTTGGATTTCGTAAGAGAGCTATTTGTGAGAAATTGTTCAACCTTTGAAAAAAATCCACGACTCCCATTTTATAGAGAGGCAAAGGAGTGGGAAGGAAACAACCTCTCCACCCACCAACTTCCCACCTCGTTACCATGCAAGGGAGTGAGTTATTTAATTAAATTAGAATTACTCAATTATGAAAGTAATTAATTAATAATAATTAAATATCATATATTTAACTAAAGTTTGATTTGAATCATATTCAAATGTATATCTCTCACTTAACCTATAGTTTTAATGCGAATATCATTCCCATTAATTTTAACCTATAGTTTTAATATGAATCCAATTCATATTAATTATTATTTGAATCTTATTCAAATATAACTCTCACATTATATAGTTTAATAATGAATAATGTCATTTAGAATTAACTTTATATTTTAATGTATCTATATATAGATGATATTAATTGTATCTTATACAATTAACCTACATTCCCTTAAAAAGATTGAATTTCCCTCAGCTTCTTTCACAAGTCTTGATCCTTGTTTTACCCGTTGTGAGCTAGCGGGAACCTAATGGACCTACACATCATAAGCTCCAACGATACAAGATTAAATGATTAAACGCATTAACCAAAATAACCAACATTCGTTAATTGTAGGTCACTCCACTAAAGACTCACAGCTGCACTCTTCGCGCTGTAGAATATTTTGCGTCCATGGATATTGACCATTAACAATAAGTCAATCATTGACGAGTGTTTGTAACTTCAAATGGGTCAAATTACCGTTTTACCCCTGAGTCACGTCTTTCTCCTAAAGTATCACCGATCCTCTAATGAACAACCTGTTTATGGTCTAACAATTAAATAGAAGTCCGTCTTAGTCCAATGAGAGGGTGGGGCTCTTTGTTCAAGTCCCGGAGTCAACACTTAAGAAAACACTCATCTACTTTCTCTAAAGTCGGGAAGTAGTAAATTCCATCTTGTAGTTATGTTCCCAACTCCCCACTCGGTCTCGTCCCCAAAATAGTAGGAATATTGAGTCGGCGACCCGGGCCACTCTTACCCATACAAATCAAAAAGATGATTCCTTATAGGCAAGAGTCCATAAGTCACACATGATTGAGATTGAGTTACCTGGTCTTCCTATGAAATAATAACCTATCAGTTAATGGTGTTGTTGGGTGTGTTGCCCTAAACTCATAGTTTGTATTTTGTAAAAACAAATGTCTATTTAATAAAGTTTTTATTCAATAAATTTGTTGTTGAATCATAGCTTTGCTTTGTCCAAAATCCAATAAACTAAACATCCAAGGTTATTTATGATGTAATCGAGATAATATATATACTGGGTATATAGTTGATATACGGGGTATATATTTGATATACCTCTGATATATGAATGGATAATGTAAAGGTTACAGACGACTCGATTCAGGTCGTTCGTGTAGAGACATGCGAGTGGGGTGACTGGTGGTTATGCTGAACGCACGCACTAAGCGTGGTAACAATTCTATAGATGCAAGCGCACACCTGTCAGAGTAATATAAAATGGATGGAGTATCCAAGTATCAATCCTCAAGGACTTCTAAATAATTTCCAAACTCTAAAGTTTTAATGAATAGTGAACGTTGAAATGAGTGATTCTTGTAAAATGGGAAGTGGTCACAAATAATGGTTTTGGATTTGGGATTTGGTCTTATAATGGTAAAACCAAGCCCGAATTACTTCAAGTTAGCCAACAAAGAATCAAGGATACGCTAAGGACGACATGCATTTTACTTTAGGAACCAACGACTACGCTTTTCACTTGACTTATGTCTAAGCAAGTTCAAAGTCCTAAGACATTCCCTAATATGTCTATTATGAGAGATATCTTAGTTTTAGGATGGAAATAGTCGCAACCTTGGGTTAAGGTCCTATGTCTAGGCTACTTAATCGGAACCCTTATGTCTAAGGCGCTCCTCTCCTCGGTTTAACCACTCAACAATGCAAATAAGCAACCTTTTCAGTATTGACTTGTTAAGACTTACAGTGGCCTTCTCTAAATCCTAACTTTTTGGGAAAACATGTTGAGCAATGAATGAAAAGCAAAAACACTACTTCTTAGCAACCCTTTTTAGAAATGAAAGGCTAACTATCCATAACCGGGCTAGAGACGGGAATTTAGAAAGACATATTGAAGAAAATACAGCAAGTAAAATGGTTGGAATTGAAATGCATGTGTGAAAAACAAAAGTTAACTAACGGAGAGTTTGGCTCGGGATTGAAGCTTCACACTTCTCTTTCAAGTAAGGGGGAGTGTCACGTGCTCTTTCCTCCAAAAACACAATTCTCTTAACTAAAAATAAAGTAAAGGCAAAGAAAAAATAAGCAAAGTGCTGGATTTTTATATATTTGAATAGGTAGGAAATAACTAAGTACAAATGGAAACAAAACAAAGCTCAATAAAGGAATGTAAAGTGCTCGGGATTTAAAGACTAAAAGCAACTAATGAAAGCAACTCAAAAGTACTTAGAAAGCAACTAAGAAACACTAAAAATGATCAAGAGAAGGAAGCAAGGCTTGATGAATTTGGTGGAGAAGCTGCTGAAATTTATAACTGTGCAGAATTGGTTAGGTAGGTCCTAAAACGCTGGTGGATCACCCATTTCCAACTTCTTTGACTGACTAAATCGTGCTCAAACTGATAGTGGAACACTTCTTCTACACGTATGCATCGGTTGGAACTACCAAAACGCATTGGAAGACGCGTTTCATTAAGGGCAAAGTTGGAAGAAAAATAGTTTTCTGCAGCCTTCCCAAGCGCCTAACGCCTCCCTTGAGGATGTTTCCGACTTTTTGCTTCTTTTGATTAATTTGCACTCCCAAATGGTCTTAAAATGTCATAAATACAATATAAGCCAACCACAAACCATCATATATGAATTTTGCATGAATTGGAACTCAAACGACCGAGAAAAAGTCCGGAACAAAGTTAAAACATAGTAAAAACAGCATATAAAACCTTCTTTTTACGCATGTAAACTAGCGTAATCACACCCCCAAACTTAACTTTTTGCTTGTCCTCGAGCAAAACTTAGCAACTTTAATCAGCTTTCTAACACATGGACAAGGTAAAGCAAAAGCAACCGAGATGTTCAATCATAAATTGTCTCAGGGAAAAGATGTGAAAGCCTACCATTCTATTGCCTTTGTAAGCTTAGTTACTATAAACCAAGTTTGAAATGATAAAAACTTTCTCTTTCAAAATCTTTTTTCCTTTCAAAAACAGAAAACGTTTTCAAATACCCCTAAGGAATCTGCACACTCCCTTTTTACCTTGAAACTTTTACATCTGAAAGACCGGCTACTAGCCCCTGAGGTTTCCACACACTAACATTGGTTTCAACCACAGCTGCTCGTAGAAAGACTTTGAAACTAACAGCTAGGTCATAAGACAACGACAATGAGAAACACGAAGTTACTTATCACCATTCTTATTGCTATTTTCAAAGTCAACACCCAACCTAAAACTAAATGGGTGTCTACAGTAGGACTCGGAAATCATAAATACATTTTCTTTAACTCTCATTGTTTTTACCACTCTTTTCTTTCTAACACAAGTATTTTCCCCACTCTTATTTTCTCTCAACAAGACTCTTTTTACTCTTTTGCAACTTTTGTCTCTTTTTTTTTCTTTTTTTTTCTTTTTTTCTTCTATTTTTAAAGCTAAGTGCTTTTCAACATTTTCTTTCTTTCCAACTGACTCTTTTTCAAAAGAAAATAGCATGATTTTTCAAATATAAATAACACTTTATCTTTCTGAAACAATGACTGACACAACGACTGTCCCCCCCAAACTTAAGAGAGACAGTGTCCTCACTGGGAAAAGACTTTTGCATCTGATGAAAAAGGCTTAACAGTAAAAAGGACAAGGACTTCCTATATAGAGGCAAAGAAAAAGTTTAAAGTCTGTAAAGATCAAAAAGACATAAAAGAAAATGGGTTTATCACATAAACGAAGGAAATAGCTCAAAGCTTAGTCAGGCATAGAACAGAAAACTCAACAATCTCTTATAATCATCATTCACATGAAATCACATGCACAGCACAGATGCTTCAAAGTAGGCATGTGAAAAGCTAAACTAAGGTTAAGTGAAGGCATACTTTAAGTGATCAGAAGATAAACGATACTAATTTATACATGCTTCAACTGAGCTCAAAACATAATCAATACAAAAAACATGCGTAGTAAGGCTAGAATATGCAAACAACGTCATTAACCAAAATAATGAAACACAAAAAATAGCAAAGAAGGAACCTCCCTTTCATGAAGTTGGAGGTTGTGGACTAGGATCAGTGTCGGTACTGGAAGATGGATGACCAAGGATAGCAGCTAGCGCTGGAGGCCATGAAGGTAAAACCGCAAAATCCAATAAAGCCCTCAAGTTGTATATATGTTGCACGACTTCTCGAACCTAATCTCGCAGTTGTTGGTTCTCCTCTCGTAGACGACGGATCTCCGATGTATGAGACGTCCCAGTACCTTCCCTTCTTTGTAGCACATGGGCGATAATTCTCCGAATATTCTTCTCTTCCACAACTGGGGCATCTCTCTTTATTTGATCCGCAGGGAGCTGCACACCTTGTCGCAAGCATAAAGAAGTGACCAAACGTGGGTGATAAAACTTACCACGTGTCCGGTGGGCACACTCATGGATACTGGTATTGATCAATTCTCCATAATTCACATCTATGCCCTTTAGCATGGCATAAACCAGCAGGGCCCTATCCTGAGTGACATGCTCATCATGCTCCGTTGGCAGAATTCTGTTTTTGACTATATATAACCATCCTGCAGCAGCTAGTGAAACATCCTCGGGTTTTAGTCGTACCTTGCCATGAGTAGTCAAATCCCAAGTGGCAGAGGGCTTACCAACACATTTTAGAGCCTCACCGAGCTATTCTAGAGTCGGAGTCACTAACATCTTATTTCCCACAGCATCTTTGATATTCTTAATGTTGAAGGTGTAGTTGATCTGAGTGGCATCAAACCTTATTTCCTTCCCACGCACTATGGCTATATGTGACTGGGGATGGTCAGCAGCGTAGAACTCTCTGACTAACTCCAAAGCCTCACATTGTATGGGCTGAATGAGTGGTCTCCATTCTTTAGCTCTAGCGGTGTCCCTCCAATCATCAGGCACATCTCCTAGAGTGAGGTCGAATCCCAATTCTGTCATAATCTTATGGAATTTCATTAATGAAGTTCGAGTGGCTAAATTCGCCGCGTTCCATGTCGTCTCGACCTTCTCGCCCTCAGATAAGTCTAGTTCGATTGGATCAACTGGCCCAGGTGCCACTACCTTCTTTTTAGCTTCAGCTGCTTTAGCTTTCGCAGCTCTCGTTTTAGGTTCATTCATGGGCACTGTCGGCTTATTAGCCTGAACTGCACGACGTTTTGAACTCTTTGTCTCCCGCCTCTTGTATTGGAACATTTCCCTTATCGTCTGCGTGTCCTCAGGATCTTCTTCTCTGGTAGGTTCTTGAGTACTATTCTCCCCAACCTTGGATCTACCTGTCTCACACTAAAGCGGGTTAACTGCATTAGAAGGAATAGTGTGAGCATCCCTTACCCCTGGTAGAGTGGCCATCAGTGTGATATACTCATCTGTTGCCAACGGAGTAGATCCAGTTGCCCCAGTAGGCAACGCTTGGTGACTACAAAATGCTCCTTCTATAGGTGTATCCAATGGGGAAGGTTCCTGAGTATCTGTTCTCACCACTTCGTTCTCGGTATCCTCTGTTTCCGGCATATTTGAACAATTGCCTCGTGAAACCAGTAGAAAATCATCATTACCATCTCCCGGTGTAATAATCAATGGAGATGAATAAAACTGCTCCTCATCCCTGTTCTCCATAGATGAATCCTTAGGCGTCAGACGCCTACTACTCCCATCATCCGCAATTTCTGGGTCCGTCATCACCTCCTTGCCCTTCCTCTTTTGCCCTATCGAAACCCCGGGCTCTAGCCTTTGGCCATGGCTCTTCTCTTACTCTCCTCCATGCTCAACTCTTGTATCCATTGACATATTGGTTGGGATTGGCATCCTAGGAGGCTCTAAGGGTTTTAGGTGTCCCATGTTGAAGGTACTCAATATGTTAGGGTTCAATTGGGGTGCTTGAGGTCCTCTTTCTAGGAATGGAAGTTGAGGTGGTAGGGGAACCCTAGGTGAAATCATCCCATAATTGTGTGGAGGTACCCAATGACCCATTCCATAATAAGGTGGAAGGCTAGGAAATAGGGTAGATGGGTTGGGCATTCCATAAGGATGAACACTAGCTGGAATTTACATTTGGGACAAGGGAAAATGATAGGAAGGAACCGGGTTAAACATAAATGGTTGGTACATACCCGGATTGATCATTAGAGGAAATTGTTGAGGATTTTCCGCCCTAAACTCACTGTTTTGAGGTATATTAAGGGTGGGTAGCTGCTAAAAAATTTACATAACCATGTGGACCCATCATAGGAGGTTGTGTAGGAGCTTGGGAAGGAGAAGTAGGGAGTGAAGTGTGTTGAGAAGAAGAAGCCATAGAAAGAAATAAAGGCTAGAAATTTCTGCTTCTTCTTGGTTGTGGCCGAAAATCTAAAACAATGGTGGAGAAGGGAGCGGGTTTTTCGAAAAACAAAGGGGAGGAAGAGAGTTGTGTGGGTTTTGGTGGAGGTGCAAGGCTTAGGCAATGAGTCTATTTAAAGCTTTCCCCAAACTAAATCCTAAATGGAAAGGGATTGAGATTTAAGTTCAACTAGGTTTCCTAAACCTAAAAGGAAAAAATAAGTTTGAATTCCAAATAGGATTAGGGAAACAAGAATTGAAGTATTTTGAGTTTAAGGAGAAATTTGAAACTTAAATCACAAAGGATTAAAATTTGACCCAAAATAAAAACCATAAAAGTCGAAAAATGAAACCCAAATCACGAATGAAGAAGAGAAGAAAGAAGATAAAAAACAAAATCGAAACGCTGGGAAAACAGGGCAAGCGCCAGGCGCCTGCGTAATTATTTTTTTTTTTCAACGTTTTTGTTTTCTCTTTCTTTCTTTTTTTTTAACGTTTTCAAAAACATCCTCTTAATAAGCAAAAATTTTTATGATTAAACAAAAAAATGTAAGATACAAAGACTTCCTTCCTCTACTTTTGTTCTTTCAAAAATGGATAAGAAGGAAAAATATTTTTTGCAAACATTTATTGACCTGAAAGTTGAATAGAGGTTTTTCCTCTATCCACTGGTTCTCCAAAATAAGGCTTAAGTCTCTGCCCATTTACTTTAAAAATACTTCCCTTGGAGTCAACTAGATCCACTGCCCATATGGGTAGACTTTAAAAATTTTAAAGGGACCAGACCATCTAGACTTAAGTTTCCCAGGAAAAAGTTTCAACCTAGAATTGAATAACAGAACCAGATCACCTTCTTGAAGATTGTTCGGTCGAAGATGCCTATCATGCCACTGTTTAGTTTTTTCCTTAAACAACTTAGCATTCTCATAAGAAAATTGCCTGTGTTTTTCTAATTCCAACAATTGTAACGTCCTCGCTTTACCTGCAGCCGACAAATCAAAATTTAATTTCTTAGTAGCCCAAAATGCTTTATATTCTAGCTCAAGAGGCAAATGACATGCTTTTCCAAAGACTAGCCTATAGGGGGACATGCCGAGGGGAGTCTTAAATGCTGTCCTATATGCCCAAAGTGAATCATCAAGCTTCAAAGACCAATCCCTACGGTTAAGATTTACAGTTTTTTCTAAAATGTTTTTTATCTCCCTATTAGATATTTCGGCTAACCCATTCGACTGAGGATGATATGTTGTTGCAACCCTATGACGCACATTGTATTTAGCCAGCAACTTTTGCATAGACCTATTCATAAAATGAGCCCCTCCATCGCTTATCAGACAACGTGGGGTTCCATAATGCGTAAAAATGTGCTTTTGCAAAAAACGAATGACAACTTTAGAATCATTGGTAGCAGTTGCAATGGCTTCTATCCATTTCAAAACATAATCTACTGCTAACAATATATAAAGCCTACCATTAGAAGATGGAAATGGACCCATAAAATCTATACCCCACACATCAAATATTTCAATCTCCAGGATCGGGGTTTGAGGCATTTCGTGGCGTTTAGATATATTACCTGTTCGTTGGCATTTGCCACAAACCTGGGCAAACTTATGTGCATCTTTGAACAGAGTGGGCCAAAAGAACACACTTTGCAAAACTTTGGCTGCGGTTTTGTGTCCTGCAAAATGTCCTCCATATGGAGACATATGACAAGCGTCTAATATCGCCTCGTGCTCTTCTTCTGCTACACACCTGCGTAAGATATTGTCAGGTCCTAGCTTATATAAAAAAGGTTCATCCCAACGATAAAATCGAACTTCATTTAGAAGTTTCTTTACCTGTTGCTTGTTAAACTCATAAGGAACTACTCGACTTACCAAATAATTTGTTATATCGGCATACCATGGAACTGAATCAACTCGCAAGAGTTGCTCGTCAATAAACTGTTCACGTATAACAGTTCCATCATCACAGAGCGGGGATTCCAATCTAGACAGGTGATCAGCAACTTGGTTTTCAGTACCCTTCCTGTCCCTAACTTCAATATCAAACTCTTGAAGTAACAAAATCCACCGTATCAAACGTGGTTTCGCATCTTTTTTAGCAAATAAATATTTTAAAGCAGAATGGTCAGTAAAAACAATGACTTTTGTGCCTATCAAGTAGACCTAAACTTATCAAAGGTGAACACAATTGCTAACAGTTCCTTTTCAGTAGTAGTGTAGTTGAGTTGTGCACCGGTCAGAGTCTTACTAGCATAATACACAGGATGCAAGATCTTGTTTTTACGTTGTCCTAACATAGCTCCTATTGCATAATCACTAGCATCACACATGAGCTCGAAAGGTAAATCCCAATTAGGTTCGATAATTATAGGGGCTGAACTTAAAGCAACTTTCAACATTTCAAATGATTTTAAACAGTCATCATAAAAAACAAATGGTCTATCATGTTCTAACAATTGACACAAGGGTTTAGAAATTTTAGCAAAGTCTTTTATAAAGCGGCGGTAAAATCCCCCATGCCCTAAAAAACTTTCCCTTTAACATTCGTGGGAGGAGGTAGCTTTGAAATGATGTCTATCTTAGCGTGGTCTACTTCTATTTCTTGCTTGGAAATTTTGTGACCCAAAACAATACCCTCTTGTACCATGAAATGACACTTTTCCCAATTTAGGACTAGGTTTGTTTGTTCACATCTCTCCAATACTCTCTCCAAACTAACTAAACATGCGTCAAAAGAATTTCCAAAAACAGAAAAGTCATCCATAAAAGCTTCTAGAATATTTCTACCATGTCAGAGAAGATGGCCATCATACACCTCTGAAAAGTCGCGGGTGCATTGCATAATCCAAAGGGCATTCGCCTGAAAGCGAACGTACCATACGGACACGTAAATGTTGTCTTCTCCTGGTCTTCTGGAGCAATAGTAATTTTATTAAAACCCGAATATCCATCTAAGAAACAATAGAAATCCTTACCTGCCAGACGGTCGAGCATCTGGTCAATAAACGGTAGAGGAAAATGGTCTTTCTTCGTTACCTTGTTGAGTTTGCGATAGTCAATGCAAACTCTCCACCCACTCACAGTTCGGGTTGAGATGAGCTCATTCTCCTCGTTGGCCACCACGGTTATACCCCCTTTCTTTGGTACACACTGTACTGGGCTTACCCAGCTGCTGTCGGATATTGGGTATATAACACCGGCGTCAAGCCATTTAAGAATTTCTTTCCTTACAACCTCTTTCATCTTCGGGTTCAACCGCCTTTGACTTTCAATAGAGTTCTTAGCATCTTCTTCCAATAAGATTTTGTGCATGCAAAAGGCCGGGCTTATCCCTCGGATATCTGCTATCGTCCATCCAATGGCCTTTTTGTGCTTCTCCAAAATCTGCAATAAAGAATATTCATTAGTAGGTGATAAATTGGAAGTTAAAATAACTGGTAAAGTGTCATTATCCCCTAGATACGCATATTTCAAATGCGACGGCAATGGCTTCTGCTCCAAAGTGGGTGGTTCCACGATGGACGGAAGTAACGACTTGCATTCTTCTTTTTGTATTTTTTCAACAGGATCAGTCACATCTTCCGGTCCTTCTGCTATCTTATCAAGCTCTTCTTCAATCTCTGTAACTAACAAGTCATAAAACTCATCAAATATAACAGGATTCAAGCTATTTATAGCAGAGCACTCTTCAAAGTCTCCTGGTAATTTCATGGCGTCTAGAACGTTAAATTTAACTTCTTCATTATTTACCCTCATTGTAATTTCTCCCTTCCTCACATTAAAAACTGTATCCCCAGTGGCTAGAAATGGTCTTCCTAAAATAATGGGAACGTCTAAGTCTACCTCGCAATCTAGAATGATAAAGTCCGCAGGGAAAATGAATTTGTCCACTTGGACTAAAACATCTTCTATCTTTCCCTCAGGTCTTATGATAGATCTATCTGCTAGTTGGAGGGTAACCGTAGTAGGTCTAGCTTCTCCTATGCCTAAAGATTTGAAAACTGATAATGGCATAAGATTAATGCTAGCGCCTAGATCACATAATGCCCTACCTAAGTTTTTCCCTCCTATGGAATATGGAATGGTAAAACTGCCAGGATCGTTACACTTCATGGGTAGCGGGCTACCTACAGCTGCACTACTACATTTTGTCATGGCTACCAGTTCATGCTCTCCTATTTTTCTTCCTAGAAACTATATCTTTCAAAAACTTAGTATAATTTGGCATCTGTTCTAGAGCATCTACTAATGGTATATTTATATGCAATTATTTTAAAATATCTAAAAATTTTCTAAACTGGGAATCATTATTTTTCTTAACTAATCTTTGTGGAAACGGGGAGTAGGGGTAAAAGAAGGTTGTACCTGTGGAGGAACACTCGGGGTGTCCTCATTACCTTTTCTAATATTTCTTTTTCTGGTGTTGTTGGATTCTCTGGTATATTTACAGTTGGTTCAGTGGACGGAATCTGTACATCTGTTGTTGGCATTGTTGGTCCATCATATGCCAGTCCACTCCTAAGGGTGACAGCTTTGCACTGTTCTTTCCCTTCTCGTTTTGGTAATTCAGTATGGCCTGGAAAAGAACCTTGTGGTCTATTCTTCAATTCATTGGCGAGCTGTCCCAATTGGGTCTCGAAATTCCTCATTGATGCCGCTTGGGATTCTATCACTGCGTGGGTTCGGGCCATGTACTCCTTCATCATATTCTCAAGATTTGAGTTGTTATTTTGAACTGGTGGAGTCTGTGTTCTCTGATTGTACTGCTGTTGCGGGGGAGATGTATTGCTGTGTAGGTGGAACATAGGGCTGCTTGTTCTGCTGGCTCTGCCCTTGATTAAAACCGCTCGAACCTCCTTGACCTCCCCATGAGAAATTAGGGTGGTGCCTCCAACCTGGGTTGTAGGTGTTCGAATATGGGTTAAAGTTCCTATTGTTCCCATGTCCTACATAAAAAACGGAAGCAGGTTTATGTGGACAATTATCATAAATATGGTTTTCACTGCAAAATGAACAAATGAGATCGTTGACTTGGCAAACAGGGGCAGGAGTGCAATAATACGACTGCACAGGTTGTATCGGCGTGGCTAATCAATTTTTTATTCCCAACGCCATCTCTTTCAGCCTCTGGTTCATTGTAACCATCTCTTTTTACATCGAGGTTGCAATGTCCAGAGCCAAAACTCCAGCTGGATCTTGCTTCTTTGGTGCTGCCCTAGATCTTTGCGAACACCATAGTTCATTGTGTGATGCTAAGTCATTTAGGATGTCGACTATCTCGTTGAATGTCTTCTTTGTAAAGGCTCCGTTGGCAGCATTGTTTAGCATCATCTTAGTAGGATTATCTAAACCTTTAAAGAAATGTTCTATCTGGATGCATGCCGGCAAGCCATGGTTCAGACATTTCCTGATTAGTTCTTTAAATCTTTCCCACGCCTTGTGAACAGGTTCACGATCATACTGTCTAAAGGAGATGATCTCCTCTCTGATATAAGCGTGGTGAGTGGGTGGGAAGAATTTTGTTAAGAACTTTTCCACTAACGACCCCCATGTGGTGATGGATCCCGGTGGAAATGAATTGAGCCATGCTCTAGCTTGGTCCTTCAAAGAAAATGGAAAAAGTGTTAGTCTAAGAGCATCGTCTGTTATACCAGGTAATCGAAATGCATTTGCAATTTGAATGAATGATTTCAGATGATCATGTGGATCCTCATGTTCCTGCCCTCCAAAATGTCCAATTGTCTGCAACATTTGGAACATCATTGGTTTAAGCTCAAAGTTTGCGTGGGCTAGAATAGGGTTGACTATCCCTGAATCAAAGTTCTGAAAAGCCGTGGCGGCATATTCTCGCATTGCCACGTCTCTGTTGTCCGCCATCTGGATATGGTTGAATTCATCATTTATTGCATGATCCCTCATATTACCGTTTACAGCAGGTGGATCAACCGGATCACGAGGTGGAATATCTGCCATTGATGTGCTCGTACTCTCTACCTCACTTTCAGGACTGATTTCATCTTCTCTCTTTTTTGCTTTTCTAGTTGTTTTCGAAGTCTTTGCTCTTTTCGAGTTTTTCGAAGGGTCCGCTCAATCTCAAGGTCAAGGGGGGTAGAAGAAAAGATCTTGTGCTCATGCATTTTAACTTACCCTTGTGAGATAAACGACCAAAAATATAGAACAAAAACGGTGGATGGAAATTACACCCAACAACGATTCACAAAAATAAAAACTAAAAGAATTTGAAAATAATTTTAAAACTAAAGTCCCTGGCAACGGCGCCAAAAACTTGACTGGTGGTTATGCTGAACGCACGCACTAAGCGTGGTAACAATTCTATAGATGCAAGCGCACACCTGTCAGTGTAATATAAATGGATGGAGTATCCAAGTATCGATCCTCAAGGACTTGTAAATAATTTCCAAACTCTAAAGTTTTAATGAATAGTGAACGTTGAAATGAGTGATTTTGTAAAATGGGAAGTGGTCACAAATAATAGTTTTGGATTTGAGATTTGGTCTTATAGTGGTAAAACCTAGCCCGAATTACTTCAAATTAGCCAACAAAGAATCAAGGATACGCTAAGGACGACATGCATTTTACTTTAGGAACCAATGACTACGCTTTTCACTTGACTTATGTCTAAGCAAGTTCAAAGTTCTAAGACATTCCCTAATATGTCTATTATGAGAGATATCTTAGTTTTAGGATGGAAATAGCCGAAACCTTGGGTTAAGGTCCTATGTCTAGGCTACTTAACCGGAACCCTTATGTCTAAGGCGCTCCTCTCCTCGGTTTAACCACTCAAAAATGCAAATAAGCAACCTTTTCAGTATTGACTTGTTAAGACTTACAGTGGCCTTCTCTAAATCCTAACTTTTTGGGAAAACATGTTGAGCAATGAATGGAAAGCAAAAACACTACTTCTTAGCAACTCTTTTTAGAAATAAAAGGCTAACTATCCATAACCGGGCTAGAGACGGGAATTTAGAAAGACATATTGAAGAAAATACAGCAAGTAAAATGGTTGAAATTGAAATGCATGTGTGAAAAACAAAAGTTAACTAACGGAGAGTTTTGCTCGGGATTGAAGCTTCGCCTTCTCTTTCAAGTAAGGGGGAGTGTCACGTGCTCTTTCCTCCAAAAACACAATTCTCTTAACTAAAAATAAAGTAAAGGCAAAGGAAAAATAAGCAAAGTGCTGGATTTTTATATATTTGAATAGGTAGGATAACTAAGTACAAACGGAAACAAACAAAGCTCAATAAAGGAATGTAAAGTGCTCGGGATTTAAAGACTAAAAGCAACTAATGAAAGTAACTCAAAAGTACTTAGAAAGCAACAAAGAAACACTAAAAATGATCAAGAGAAGGAAGCAGGCTTGATGAATTTGGTGGAGAAGCTGCTGGAATTTATAGCTGTGCATAATTGGTTAGGTAGGTCCTAAAACGCTGGTGGATCACCCATTTCCAACTCTTTGACTGACTAAATCGTGCTCAAAATGATAGTGGAACATTTTTTCTACACGTATGCATCGGTTGGAACCACCAAAACGCATTGGAAGACGGGTTCATTAAGGGCAAAGTTGGAAGAAAAACAGTTTTTTGGAGCTTCCCAGGCGCCTGGCGCCTCCCATGAGGGTGTGTTTCCGACTTTTTGCTTCTTTTGATTAATTTGCACTCCCAAATGGTCCTAAAATGTCATAAATACAATATAAGCCAACCACAAACATCATATATGAATTTTGCATGAATTGGAACTCAAACGACCGAGAAAAGTCCGAAACAAAGTTAAAACATAGTAAAAACAGCATCTAAAACCTTCTTTTTACGCATGTAAACAAGCGTAATCATGGGGGTATCCTATACAATGAGTTTGTATAAGACCGGACAGGAAATAGACAATCTTTAGATGTAACACCGTTAACTAATAGGGTTATTTCTTAGGATGACCAGGCAATCATTCTCAATCCTGAGTTAGTTATGGACTCCTGCCGTGAGGGCTCGTCCTTTGATCTGTATGGGTGAGAGTGGTCCGAGTCGCCGACTCAACATTTCTACCATTTTGGGGATGACACCGAGTGGGAAGCTGGGAACATAATTCACAAGATAGAATTCACTCCTCCCGACTTTGGGGGAGTAGGTGAGTGTTCCCTAAATGCTGACTCCGGGACTTGAACAAGGGCACCCCTACCTCTCATTGGCCAAGAGGGACTTCCGGTTATTGGTTAGACATACGGGTTGTTCATTAGAGGAACAGTGGTGTTTAAGGAGTAAGATGTAACTCAGGGGTTAAAACGGTAATTTGACCCAACTTGAGTTACGAACACTCGTGAAGGATTGACTCGTCATTAATGGTCGTATATCCATGGACACGAAAACATTCTGCGGTGAGAAGAGTGCAACTGCGGGTCTTAGTGGAATGACCTTAGTTAACGAATCTAGATTATCTCGGTCAAGAGTTTGACCGATTAATCTTGCATCGTTGGAGCTTCGGATCTGTAGGTCCATTAGGTCCCCTTGCTAGCTCATAACGGGTAAAACGAGGATCAATTTTTGGAAGAATTTGAATTTTCAAATTACTTAAGGGATTATATGTATATTGATACATTATAATATATATAGTTAATTATAAATTAAACTATATATTATGAGAGATATTATTTGAATGAGATTCAAATAAAATTAATATGAATGAGATTCATATTAAAACTATAGGTTGAAAATAAGTGCATAAGATGTACATTAAAACTATAGGTTATACGAGAGAAATGTTTTAGAATATGATTCTAATTTTATAATAAATAATTAAGTGTTAATTATTTATGTATATATATATATTTATTAATTATTAATTGGATTAATAAGTAATTATATTAAATTTGATTAATTAATTTTATATATATATATTATTATATATATTATAATTATTATTATATATATTACATATATATATTAATATTAATATTAATAATAATATTATTATTATTAATATTAAACTCCCCTGCAAAATTGCAGGGGAGTGGGAGGTTTTGTGACATGGGGAGTTACCCCACGTCACCCTTCTTCTTCTTCAAGAGTTGGGGGAATGGGAAAACAGAAGGTTACAGAACAGAAAAACTCCTAGAATTGCTCACAAATTTTCTCAATCTCTCTCCTCTCTTCTATCAAGGTGCTACCACAAGCACGATCCCGAGACCGAAGAGGATAGCGAGGAAGATCTGGTGGTGGTGTCGAGGGGAACTTACTGAAGAAACGTTCTTCAAAGGTTTGTATTTCCTCTGTATTTTCCCTCTGTAAAATTCGATTTTGTATCCCGAAAGTCAGCAACGAAAGTCCGCTTCCGCTCCGGGATTCACATCCCTTCAGGTGTTACATCTAAATGATTAATTATTTTGCAATTCAATCTTATACAAACTCATTGCATAGATCGTTTGTAACTATTACATGAACGATTTGGATTAAGTCGTTTGTAACTATACGGAGTGAGTCGTATCCATAGTGTTACGAGGATAAGGTACCCAACTTTACGCATATACTATAAACCTTTTAGGTTATTACTGGAACATTAGCTACCTGTATATCGAATATATATTGTATATCAATTATATCAATATATATTGTTCCAGTTACATCATCTTAGATGTTAGTTTTCTGGATTTGGGTTAATGCAATTCTAAAAGAAACTTCAATAACAACTTTATTGATTAAATATTTGTTTACATTTACAAACCACGAATTTAGGAATAAAAAAACAACATATTGTTTTATTGACATGTTTTAGCTATCAACTATTTAGAGTATCATTAAAAATTTTCAGCTGTCAACTATT